>NC_133472.1:37947574-38247574 GCF_025370935.1 Choristoneura fumiferana
TTTAGCATCACGTCACGTGTTTACCAAGCGTTCAATTAATAAAACAACACAGAAGCACATACTTAACACATAAATCTAACATAAGCCCTTCATTTTCATTATCAAAACTCCAAAAGCTTCAAATACGCTACTAAGAGTATAGTTTTTTTTGGACTATGGCTGATGATGATGATGAATAATATAGGGAAAAAGTTAAAATTCATAAAAATTTTAAATCAAGATTTCATACGTCTCGCATCACAATACGTATCATTCTTGGTCTTAAAACGCAATATGAATATGTAATGAATTATAAACCCGTCGTAAACGGAATTATCGACGCACACAAGTCAAATCGATTTCTTTCGATGTCTAATCGATTTAGGTGCAAACTGTTTCTCGCACCCGGTCTTTTACTCGGGCAAGTACATTTACGACAGCCCTACATGAGATTCCATGCAAGCAAATTAGAACCTTATGTGTTGCATAAAAAGCTTGACAAATCACGTTCATGTATCGCTTTGGAAACGGTCATATTTGTACTGCATTCGTTATGGGTAGGTTTACGATCAAAAATCGAAGCTAAGAGTATTGTTTTACAGCATTCAACGCTATAGGTATCTATGTATTGTAGGTACATGTCACACAAACTTATTTAGTAAGTTGTTACATGATGTCAGCCCGCTAGAGAAGGCTACATAAAGTAAACAACGGGCATGCAGGTCCATTTACAATTCCTACATTGTATAACGTTTTCATAACGAAGTATGGTACATCACGTTTTGAATTAGTATCGGCTGCATAAACTGCTATTATTGTAAATATTACACGGCCATTTATTATTGACTTGCACGAAGCTGCCGGGGACTAGCGGATGAGTGGGTGCAAAATTAATTTACGTGCACCAAAACAAATTACATTAGAAAAAACGTAAGGAGTCAAATCTCGTTAGTTACTCTACTACACTATACTCTACTAAGAATACACAGACAGTAAAGAACGTCACCATGTTGTGACATCACAGTTCGACTGTTTTGATTCAAAAGAATGTGAATGAAGTATGAGCGCTTGCTGGCTAATTTTTAGTTTTTCAGTCATACGTCTGCTTATCATTGAATTTTTACAGAGCCTTAAAGCGTTTGCTAAATATTTTATTTCTTACTCAGGCTTTTTGTATTATTGCATATTACATCTGATTTATATTGGTACACGGAAGACATTTCAAATCAATCCGGGCACTGAAAATGGATCAATCAAAAGTCACTTCTAAGAATTTGAGACGGACATTTAAATAAATATAAATTAATTCGGATTCGATTCGAATCAGACTTAGGACGAAACCGCTCCTATCACATAAAAACAAAGAATAGTGTGTGTGTGTGTGTGTGTGTGTGTGTGTGTTTTTACATTTATGAATAAATGAATATATGATGATAGTGATACATTGCGTGCTAATTTATTAATATAATGAAAGTCTGTTTATTAAGGCCTTTACTAACTACCTTGAAGTTTGCGGTTAAAACGAAAAACACACGCTGTATAATATTTACTTGAGATACTGTAAACAAAAAAATAATTCGTAAAATGTAAGCGTGCGTGCAAATCTGAGTTTTTAGCTATAATAGATTAAAAATTCTCAAAAATTAAAAACAAAGAAGTTTTAGTCGTTTCGGAAACGTTAAATGGTAGCTTAAATAATAAGATTTATATTGAGCTTCGTGCACTATTTAAACCACGCTTTAATGCCTGACGCAGGGACTACCAATATACTTCACGGTGACGTAAATCAGCTTTTAATTCGATTTTCAAGGATCCAAGCGCACCCTGAAAATAGCAGCGGTTTTTAGTGCGGACCGCGTTGCGACCGGACGGCATTAATGACTTAGCAATTTACTCAAATCAAATACCCGTAAGTTATTTCAGTGCAAGGCGATTAAATCTATCAATGAATTTCCGGCACACGCCAGTTGACACTTTTAACGTCGCCAGTCAACCTGAGAACGCCGTCAATGAAGGAACAATACGAGTTGGCTCGTAAATTACAATATCCCTAAGTCCGTGCCCGCACTTTGAAGTGGCCACGGGTTCGTTGCGCCGGCGCTGTTCACAGCATTACGCACTATTAAATATGAATTTGGTCGGACCCCGTCCGCACAAACCAGTTAAGACGTTTCCTTTATCTTTGGCCCACCTTTTTCTGCTACTTTATACCGGGGCGATGTGTACCTATAAGTACCTACATGTATCTTATAAAAAAACACTAGTATCCTGTAAGCAACTGTCTGAGTCGAAAACTCCTCATTGTCCTATGTCTATGTATAAGGTCCGAGTAGGTATATACGGAATTGAAGTAGCACCTAAAATCATAGCTCCCTCTCGCACGTGCGAGACAAATGTAAAGGAGTTATGATTTTGGGTTCTACTTTCGTGCCGCTTAAGTACTTTAGTAGCGTTTTCTCTATAGTTACTGTTCCAGTACCTAGTTTAGTTTCCATCTTTTGAGATTGAAGCGTCTATTTCAGCTTGGGCATGTCTTTCCGACTGTCTGGAGTGTCCGGTTGCCTATTCTCCTCTACATGTCGCATTTCTCAACCGTTTCTCGCGAGATATTGTAAGCAGGTTCGCTAATCACAGAAATTATTTGTCAATGTTTTGGAATTTCTTCAAAATGGCGGATTATGGGTTGAAAAGGTAAAAAATATCATATTATTTCAGACATTTCGAAAAACTCGCGGGCTGTAGCTCAGAGATTACTACCTACACGTATTTTCATGTCGTCGAATAGATGTGACCGCAAATTTTCATCTATTGGCATTTACATTAATTTTAATCGCAATTTAGAATTCACTATGTTCTACTGGCAGCAATACTGGTTTAGTTGCTCGATCAGGATAGTAATGTAAATATTATTGTAGTGTCTCAGGTGAATTTTAATCCTTCAGGTGGTAGGACCTTGTGCAAGGTCCGCCGGATTGCTACCACCATCTTGCTCGCTAATCCTGCCGTGAAGCAGCAGTGGTTGCACTGTTGTGTTTCGGCGTGGAGAGTAAGACAGCGATCAAATTCCTGGCACGTGAGGTATCCCATCTTAGGCCTCTAGGTTGGCAACGCGTCTGCAATACCCCTGGTGTTGAAGTTGTTTAAGGGCGGTGGTGATCTCTTACCACCAGGAGACCCACTTGCTAGTTTTCCATCCAGTCGAATAAAAAAAATGGGCAGTTCTCATGAATTTGTTACCATCCTGTAAATTTATATGATAAATACACACAATGTACAATAAACGATTCTCATTCATGACCAAGCTAGTCATGGTCAGTCTTATTTTTTCGCTTAGGCGTTAATCTTAAGTGCTTTATTCCTATTGGTAGCTTATAGGTATTTACAAGTTCTTTCAATTTAGTCTTGCAAGTGAAATTTCAAAAATAATAATAATAATAATGTTTTGAGACTAATTATACCAATTGACCTTGCCCTATAGAAGCATGTAGTATTCAGTGGTCGAACTAACTTCTGGTATCTAAAGATTTGATATTTGGTTAGATTTGGAAGGTGGTATAATTTAAGTCAGGTTTGGTCGGAGTTTTGGTAGGATAGTTTTATTTTTGGTTTAGTAGCCGGTTGTTAGGCATTTTAATAAGGTTATGAATGTATGCAATTTAACCGAAATTTCGAGGTAACTAAGTAGAACTATTTTTGTAAAGCGCGACCAGATGAGTGAAAAATCAACAAAACAAACATTTTTACCTCAGAACTACGGCATTTATGAATCGATTTGGAAGTTTTTTTTGCGATCGTCTAGGAATGCCTTCAATTAGGTCCCATAAGCACCAAAATGCAGCACCAAATGGATCTAATTATTAGATCTTAAGGAAATCGAGGGAACTCTTCAAATATTGTAGGGATACCTATGGTAAATTGGATATATTCAGTAGTAACTAGTGCATTTGCTCTTGAAAATTATCATTGGGTAAAGTGGAACTCATGATGAAGGCCACAGTTGAGCATCGGAGTTACTACTCAATAACAAGTATTTCATGGGTTGAATTTCAATTACTGTAACACAGTTGCTAAGCAATTCATGCTTCTCGTAATATATATGGTGAAATGGAACGGGTGGTGAAGCACCAGGACTCCTCAATAATGAACGTCTCTGCACCGGTAAAAGCAATCTTTCGTAAAAGGCGACGAGCAGTTGACATGAAACTATTGTAAGTATCTTAGATTATTTAGACTAAAAAGCGTGAAAAAAATATATCAAAAAATTGAACCGACTACAAAAAACCATGAAAATAATTTTCTACCAGTCTGAAGTCGGTGCCTCAGCACGAGCCAGCAGGAGTGGACCTATAGTCGTCTACCTCACCTACGCACTATATATTGGGCTTCAATCACTCCTGCTGGCTCGTGCTGAGGCACCGACTTCAGACTAGTAGAAAAATATTTTTTTTTTATTGTTATGATTATGAATTATCTCTTTGTAACATTTAAAGTTTGGCGAATTTATGAGAGAGTCTTAGCGTGGACAGCTTATTTATATTTTAGTTATGGGCTCATGGATTCATCATTTATTCATTGTTGTGATTTGGGCATCCACCAATTTATCATTTGAGTGCAGTTAATAGGATGAAAAACCATGACTGCTATCTAGAAGTGGTATTAACAGACAAGGCGCTATTATAGAAGTGACGTCGTTCAAGAGACAAGATTAAGGATTAAAACTTCAATCACATTAATTATTACTCGTAATGATCTTTGTTTCAATTTTTTTTTACTGCGCTTTTTATAATTTCTAAGTAAATAATTAGTTTAAAATCAAAACATTTGTTCTGCAAGTAGACCGCAAAGGGTTTTTTTACAAACATGTCACTTTTTATACCACCAGCGCTTCCGGAAAGACTATCATTGCCAAGAAGTATGCGCCGCAACAAACTTGGCAGAAAGTTTTTCTTAAACAAAATAAATTTATATTTTCAAATTATTATTTTACCAGAAGCCGACTTCAAAATAGAGGTGTACACACTTATAATAGTCAAGAGTCAATCAACTAACCTGGGTGGTGCAGGTTGACGGAGCAAAGGCTGGAGCTCGGTGCCAGGGTGTAGGACGGCTCATCCTTGGGCCTTAGCAGCGCATGAGTCGATACTCCAAGTACCCGCACCTCCTATAGAAAATTTACAGATAAATTCTCAGAAAAAGGTTTTATTTAGAACAAAGAAAACACTTACACTAGTCCGAATTTTTACAAATCAAAAGGTACTAAAAGAATGTACAACAACCCAGCAAAGTTTTATAACAAAATATGGTTTTTTATGTATTTTTAAATAGTGATATATTTTTGCCAGCAAAACAAACAACACGGTTTACGATATGTACCTAAACGAAATAACAGAAGCTTTAAGCAGCGTTTCCACCAATAATGTGCGAGGATGTGTTGCGAGGGATGTGTGATGTCATTAACATATAGAAACGCTTCATTTACACATCCTCGCACAGCACATCTCTGGTGGAAATAGCTGAGCGGAGCGAGGCGAGATAAATGAAGCGTTTCTATTGGTTAATGCAAAACATATTCCTCGCAAGACATCCTCGCACATCTCTGGTGGAAACGCTGCTTTAAGCAATTTAATTAAAATCCGATTTCCTTAGGCATACTTATAACCCTAAAAATAATAAATTGTAGGTACTGTGTCAATTCCTTTTACAACACCAAACAAAAATCTCGAATATGGATAATTCGGATCGACATCGCGCGCGTAGGTACAGTCACCATTAATATCTGTCACAGCGGAGTGTGCAAAACTATCGGGCACGTCCTTGCGGCCCTAGCAATAGAGTCGTATTAGATATTTATGCACGCTTGTTGTATCAGATATTGGTGCTGGTGACTGTACTTCTATTTAAATATCGAAACGAAATGAGCAACAAATAAACACGTGCGAACTATATTTTTCTAATGTTAATATTAAATCGAATCCCAACGACATGGCCAATAAATATTGTACAGTGTCTATTTTTAAACGCGTAGAATGCTTTCTCCGATGCTGAATGAACTGAGTCCTCCCTCCCTCGTAATGTGTAATTCTGAGTGGCAGTTACGCCACGCCGGAGGACGCAATTTTTAAGCGGCGGCGAAAATATCGAAATCACACCATCACGGCCTGTATGTACAGTCACCCGCACCAATATCTGACACAACCAAGCGTGCATAAATCTAATACGCCTCTATTTTTAGGGCCGATAGGACGTGTCAGATATTTTTGCACGTTCCTCTGTGGCAGATATTAACGCTGGTGACTGGTACGGTATAGCCCGCCTCTCAGAATGACGACTAACCTTTGAACGATTGAGAGAACATCAGAAACAAAGTTTAACTTCTTTTCTTTCGAATGCTTGGTGTTTATTTCATTTAGTTTCCTTGGGACCTATTGTTGAAAATGAAGTAATATGCAATAGCATAGGAACTTAGGAAATAACATCCAGTTGTTATACCTATGTTTGTACTGCATGTTTTACGGTATGTTACCTGTTGGTAAACTTAAATAAATAAATAAAACTTATCCCGTGCCGGCAGGCCCCCTGCCCGGCCTTCTTCACACACACATTTGTGTTAGGTACTTCGCAGGTTTGTGCAGGTTTAATCTGCTAATGCTCGTGGTAAATTTCAAATACAATTTCGCACTTGAATTTTGGAAACCTCAGAGATCCTCTTTGATATAATAGTCACAAGTACTTACCATATTTATTTATAGACAGTGTTGATATTTTAAATTATTGATTGATTCACTCGTTACTTTGCCGAGATCCATATCAACGCGGAGTACCTAGTTTGGTAAGAAGAAGGTTAAATATATTGTAGTAATTAAAGGAGCTGTCTGAGCTGTGGAGCTGTTGGTAGGCCTCCAACTAGATAGAGTGACGACCCGGTTAAGATCGCGGCATCGCGGTGGATGCGGAAAGCACAAGACCCCGGTCTAAGTGGAGAGCTTTGGGGGAGGGCTATGTCCAGAAGTGGACGTCTTTTGGCTGACATGATGATGATGATGATGTAGATGTAGAGAACTTAACGATATGAAAATTAAACCGCACCTTTCTCAGGCGAGGAAGATCGTTTTCCGATATAATGTTATTTAATACTTTATGCCAATCTATTCACAATTCTTCTAAGTATCAATAAAAAGTAAAAAAAAACCCGACTGCCTTAAAAATACTAATAAGAAGAAAACAATTCTAGTGGGCTAGAACTCTGTTAAATTTTTGAGCTGGTCAAGATTTCAATTTCATGTACCCAGTGTCACTCGCGTAATCAAGACCAATCCAATGACGTATCCTTTATCAAAATCGGTTCAGCCGTTGAGTAGTTACGAGAGGACATAGGAATAGACATACATACGGATTAAACAAATAACCCTTCTTCTTCGCAGTCGGGTAAAAAGGAGAACAAAAGAAAGCAAAGAAACCATTGAAACTATGTGATTATGTCATAAAACCAACTCAACGTATAATAGAACAATGCAAATATATCATAAGTACTTGAAAAGTATTATTCTAGCATTTTGAGATTTTACCAGAGCAACTTGACAAGTTACAGACTAATAGCTGTAAAGTGAATGTCTCCGCTCGTCGCTACGCGCGTGCACCGAAGAGTTAGCTTTTTGACAGTGTTAGCTATATCCAAACTGATTTGTTCGCAACAGCTGCGCGGGCGCACCTATTAACCGCTGATACATGTTTGTCAGCCGGCTATTAGGGCGAAAGAGATAAAAATCCAAAATCATTAATAAAAGAGCGAGATCGATTCATTTCTCCAATTCACGGCCGATATTTATTTTACTGCATCGTGACACACGGGAAAAATTCTTATACTGAAAATTGGAATAGGAGTGTATAAATGCGACGTTTTTGCTGGCAGGCCATTCTTCTTATTCTATATAGAGATATATTGGTCAAGGAATGTTCTATTTTTTATGACTCAGTAGATTTTTATTTTATCAAATAACTAAACGTAATTAGGTACGCAGGAAGTCACAAGCTTTACTCATACGTCATCACTTTTTGCTTTAGATTTACGAGCGCTATCAATATAAAATTAGAAACGAAACAAACCTGTGTTTAGTGTTATTGATGACAGATACAACATCATCAGATTCATGGTTTAGCTAAAATATAATTAAGACATTTATTACGTGTTCGCTGTTCAAAAAATAATGTTCTTGGCCAAGAATCAACTTCAATTATTTGTCAACACAACATTAGTTTATCAACATTTCATAATGCGGTGATTTCTTGCAGCGGCGTCTACAGTATACTAACGGTTACATCTTAATTGGATCCCATAAATATCTTCATAACAAAACATATGCCAAACAAGAAAACGTTACAATAACAACTAGTACCTCGGATTCCTCCCAAGCGTGATGGACTGCGCGATAAAATTCAAATAAGAATCATTTGTTTGGGATAAAAAATAAATATTTCCAGATACAAGAAAAACTCCGGCACGGGCCAGTGACGAGGCGACAGCGGATCGCGGGGTGGATTAAACCAAAATAGCATGGTAATTAATGGACATATCCAAGCCCACAGTTTCAAGACGAGCTGCATTTCGAGAATACCAACACACGATAATAAAATTATCGAAAATTATACTTGGGAAATTATTGTGGCAGCGTAAAATAATCGCCTAGTCGGACTGATTTATAAGGAATGGCGACGCAGCAACTGATTTGGGTATTAATTAGGAGTTTTCAGTTGTATTTCAACATTTAAATTGATAGAACTACGGCTGAGGGAGTTTTGATATTTTGTTTACGCACGCGAGGCTATGGAGTGGATGAGATGTAAAAATAACATTGCAGTAAAAAAGATTTCGGTATTCGAAGCCGTTAATGATGTTTTGACAGATCAGCATAATGTGGTGTGAAATCATTGGCGGTGGTGGGACACATTTTCATGAATGATACTGACTCCCGTTTCTGATCCTTTTTCATTCAGCAATAACAAACACTATAAAAAAAGACATCAACAAGTTACCTTTTCTAAACTTTAATCTTTAGGTACTTTTATTACAAATACTCGTAGTTGCCTAGAAGCAGCTTTGAATAAAATTACAAAATTTTAATTTAAATATTGATTTATTAGTATACTTAGGTAATTAAGAGAGTAATTAAGAGTGAACATTTTTGAGCAAGTACTCGTAGGTACGACCAGTTCCCTAACTTATGTATCCACGTTTTCATACTAACTTGCATAGAACATACTTACGTTAGGACACCGACCGTACTAGTTGACGCACGTACGTCAAAATAAGGCCCCCCAGAGATGTGGGAGGATAGTGTTACGAGGAATGTGTTTTACATTAACCAATAGAAACGCTTCATCTACCTACATATCCTCGCACAGCACCGTTCTGGTGGAAGCAACTGAGCGGAGCGAGGCGCGGTAAATGTTTCTATTGATTCATGAAAAACACATTCATCTCAACACATCTTCGCACATCTCTGGTTGAATTGAAACGCAGTCTAGTATCAAATACGAGTATGACAAGCGTGCTAGCTACCTACTTGCACAAAAATTTATAGTCTAAAGGTTTCGGTGGTTAAATTTACTAAATCAAAATTCGTTTGTAAAATAAATATTATTATTGGGAATTTGGAATAGCTTTCATGCTTTTTTGTTTTAGTGCAAAAATACTTTATTTTAATAACGGCCGATGTTTGAGCCTATAAAGTTGGATAGAGTATTTTGATTTGTAGTGGGAAGTATTTCGCCACCCATCCAACCTCCGCACACGTCCTGCTCTATGACGAAACATATAGAGTAAAAAAGAAAAAGAGTCGTCTGTCAACTACGACAGCAGCGCTTCGCTCCACGTGTTTTTCGCATCATATATTTAATTATTTTAAAAACCATCGGAAGATTTAGAGCTATACAAGACCGCAGCAATTGCATCATCAAGTGCTTCTGGAGTTTAGGGTGAGTGAATACCAGCTTTTCAGTTAAAATATTTCCATCCGACTTTATGGGTAAAAGTACAGAGTGCTTTAGGCCAACCTTAATACAGTCCACTAAACCGCGCAAATAGCCGACCTTATCATTATTATTGAAAGAATAACCGTCTATCCCACTAGTCCCATTGAGTTGTCCCATTATGGGACAACTGAGACGATTTCGTCCCAGTAGACCCATGGGACAAGTGGCACTTATAATTTTATCATATTGTTGTCTTAAAAGTCTCATTACCGTCATCGTCATCACCGTACATATGATGTATTTTTTCTTTAACCGTGTCATACCTCTTTGGTATTAAATAATAATTGAAAATATGACAAACATAGGATGGAAGTACAATCTTGGACGAATTACCATGTGGTGATATCAGATTTAAACATTTACGAAACTACAACACAACAGTGATTTAATGAACAATAAGTTTCTGTTAAAAAAAAAACATTTTAATACTTACAAGCTTTTTTGCTGACTGTACTTTTTGTTGACTCTACTTGCATTGTCATCGAAACTCCGGACATCTAATATCCGGACCAAATTTCAAGTCAGTACTATTAACCATTGAGGAGTTCCCTCCTGCGGAGATGAGCCTGGCAGGACCACCAAGATGTCAATATCAAATTATTGTATTGTCGCCAGATTTACATAAGTAAGCCAAATTTCAAGTCGATTGGACTGCTGGAAGTGGGTCAAATTTAGATTCCAAGATTTGACCCAAATAAATAAATAAACAGGGCAAGGTAAAGAAAAGCTTGTAAAAAAACTATGGTGTGTATACGAAGAGAGACATCGTACAACAAACACAATGGAAGATGGCATTGCAAGATTAATAAAAAGGTGACAAACAAAGGCTGAGGTCATTTTTTTAAAGATTTTGCCAATATTAATTAATGACGCCATGTTAAACGTGCGTAATGATGAGGAAACCACAGCACATAAACGGAAAACAGCAAATAAGACAGCTAAATAGTAATAGATAATTACTATTCTCTATTTTTATTCAGAAACTTTGAAAAGTAATTACCTACCTCATGTGTCAATCAAAATTTTATTTCATATTTACAAACCCAATAGGACTTTTGGGATAAACATGTAAGTGCCACTTGTCCCATGGGACTACTGGGACGTAATCGTCTCAGTTGTCCCATAATGGGACAACTCAATTGGACTAGTAGGATAAATGGAAGAATTATGAGTTCGCTGGTTTGATTTAAGTAACAACGAATAAATCCATAGGTATCGATATACTATAGAGTAAGTAAATTAACGTTAAATGCCTTATCACACTGGCGATTTGCGGGCGAGTTGAAAGCGAGGTGAGCCCGCAGCGAGTTTGCTGCGAGCGCATAACGATTTCGCCGCGGAGGCGCAACGATGTCGCTGCGACAGCGCAGCGTGTTAGCTGCGTATAGCGCCGAAGACGCCCTATTATTATTGTACGAGAGTGTGCAATTATGACGTTTTTGGCGCTATGCGCTTTATTATGTGATAAGAATAAGGCCCTAAATATCTCAACACAATTTCTATGAATTCATAGTTTCAGTACCTACAGTTTACAGTAGAAAAATATGAGTAATATTCAACCTTGCAGTCCTAACGTCTACGAACTAGCCTAGACTCTAGGTTATTCGGTTTCGGTAGGTACTCAATATTACAAAGTAACACAAAGTTCGCCTCGCAATGCCGGTCATCAAATAATTCGAGATTCGCACAATCAGGACAAGCAAAGCATTGTAGACGACCTAATCTTAAGTGGTAATAATTCAATTCCGGTGAATCTGAAGCGTGTCATGCTAAGATAGTAGGTTTAATCAAGTTTTTATTGACAAGACTTCCGTTAATCCGTTTTGTAAGACATGTTTGTTAGGTAATTTAGTTGTTGGCTATTTTCATTTGAATTTCTTTTTGTCAATTTTGTATTTATTTACTGAAATTATCAGTTTGTCGAAAGTGAAGCTCGGTAGGGGAGAAGTGGCATGAAATGAAAGAGCCAGGTTTTGAATGAGCCACTTACATTATTATGGTAGTTAATGAATGGATTTGGTTGGCAACTTTATTTTTAAGTGGCATCACTGATTTCCCACCATCCACGAACATTTGACAGTTCGTCGAAAACAACAGACGTGAATGCAGTTTTCGGCACCAAAAAGTTTTTAAGTTGTTCTTTGGTATTTGATTGTGAATATAGGTAAATGGCTCTTAGATTGAGCTTGTGCATATATTTGGCCTTGCAGTTGCGTAAAAGCTAAGCCGCAAAAATGTAGATATTGTTGTTATTTTGATAGATATTTCAAACCGGTCACCTGACCGAAGGGGGCGCTCTACATTAGGTACCTACATTTGCAAAAACGCAGTCTCCACTCAAGAAATCGATCGTTAATCCACCGGTTGTCGCTTCTTTGGCTAATATGCTTCACATTATACAAAACAGATAAACAACCTTGCCTAACCTAGATAAGTTTTTGGTAAAAAAATAATATATATCTTTTTTGCTGACTGTACTTTTTGTTGACAGTACTTGCAAAACTACATTTTTCACGTCGATGCCATTATCCGTTGAAGAGTTCCGTCCTGCGGAGACGATGCTGGCCGGACTACCAGAATGGTGCCATACTTCCTAGCGGTGACATGGTGTCGTATGGAGTTCAAATTTTTGCTGGTTGTACTTTTTGTTGACTGTACTTGCATTTTCATTATATTAACCATTGAGGAGTTCCCTCCTGCGGAGACGACCTTGGCAGGACCACCAAGATGTACCAGATTATTGTCACCAAATTTACGTAAGTACATATGCCCCGCTGGAAGTGGGTCAAATTTAGCTTCCTAGATTTGACCCAAATAAATAAACAAACAAATAAATAAACAGGGCAAACTAAAGAAAAGCTTGTAACTAACCTAATCTTCTAAACTAACCCTCAAAAACAGCTGATCCGATTTTGATATAACATCGCTAGAAAATTTAAAAAAAATTGCGTACAATTTAGTACATTTTTTGTAATTTTTTGGATATGAGTTTGAATTCCATACGACACCATGTCACCGCTACGAAGTATGTGCGTCAAATTTAACTTGCAACATTTATTGACCCGCACATACAGAGATACATACAAGATACATACAAGATACATTGCATGTTAAATAACTTTTAAAATTAGCAGGCCACGAGAAAAAGTGATTGCAATCTTACGTCGACTGATGATAACGTCGCCATTTATTCTTAAAAGCACCATCACCTTAGAAAACACCTTTTAACTATAGGTTAAAAATGAAAGTATTAATAACTAACCTTTCTTAGCAACCCTACGAGTTAATATTGTGTATAAACATACACCTAAAATTATCTGAGGGTAGATTCACGATTAGCACTCTGACTCATGTCAAAATAATTTTGCTTCCTTTTCTACCACTGTGCTTCCTCTTCTTGTTAAATCTTAATTGGTCTTTTTTAGGATTCTGTGGCCATGTCTGTCTGTCCGACTGTACGTTCATCAGTCCGCGGCTTAGCTTTGAGACTATAAATGCTAGAAAGTATTAATTTTGCATGGATATATTTAACAATTATGTCGAGAAAGTGGTAAAATAAAATGAGTATATGGGTACCTCCCATAGACGTGAAGGAAGTGGAGGTGATTTTTTATTACTCGTCTAACCTTATAACCAGCGTGGGGTATCGTTAGATAGATCTTTTAAATCATCACGGGGTCGTGACGACGATTTTTTGATACAGTGTAAATATTTAACATGAAATTGTAAGTTTTTATTAAAGTTCAGCTTCGTAAACCAAGTAAATACCTAAGAGTAGGTACATATATCAAATTAACAAGAAAACTATTAAGTTTGCTTGAGAATTATTAGTACGTAGTTTTAAAGTAAATTCTAATATATAAAAAAACATAGTCGAACTGATAACCTCCTCCTTTTTTTGATGTTGGTTAAAAATTCTCGTGTTACAATGTTTGTGACCAAACTCCTCCGAAACGGCTTGACCGAATTTTATGTTTTTTTGTGTATATTCGGTAGGTTTGAGAATAGGATGTAATCTATTTTTCATACTTCTACGCGGACGGAGTCGCGGACAACAGCTAGTAAACTAATGAAATATAGTATTCTGTACAAAAAAAAAAATCTTAGAAAAATATAACCAGACTGTTGAAAAAATCTAGGCACTAAACCACGCCTCTGGGTACTTTTTTAGTTTTCCCATCGCTGAACCGAATCCGCCCCGAACCTCACCCATCCTTCAGTGAAGAAACATTAAGTATAAATATAACCCTAAATTAAAATACAAACCCTAAAATCTCCCAAACGAATATCAAACAATCAAAGTGGCGCAAAAGCCTTTTGCAATTCTGTTATAAATAAAATTTATAGGATTTTTTCTTTCTTCTGCTTAATACAGCAAAACAAGAGCAAAACTTTCAAACAATCAAAACAGGAAAACTGACGACAGGCAACCAAAAATCGAAAAAAATAAAGACAAAGATGCAAATAACCCTGAGAAGAAAAGGGTTTGAAAACACACCTTGCTCTAGGTAAATAAGTTATTTTCCAAGTCGAATCAAATAATCAGAACAACAATAACAACTTTAACCGACTGACGACATACTCTTTAAGTTTAAAGATTTGTAAATAAAGATAAGTCTGATGTATTTTAAATCAATGTAAACCCATAGAAATTTGTATTGGTTTTCTGTTACCGTTACAATTGCAAATTGTCAAAGCTGTCTGACCCTCATTGGTCTGATCTGACGTTCATTTGTTGTTTTTCTTTTTTTACTTTTAAGAATTTTGAATTTATGCCAGCATTAAATTAGGTACTTAACATAAATGAAGGAGGTTACCAACCCTAATACTCGTAATTACTTTATCGTCTTTTTTAAGAATAAAATTGCTATTTTAGCGAATAGGTACTTTAAATTTTGAATTTGTTTTTTTTTTCAACTTATAACAACATTCGCAATTCACAATTAGAAACGCTTTTCGCTGGGTGCGAAGTAGGAGGTGGGAGTACCACGAATCGATCGCAGCGCGCGCCGTGGCAAAACAAGGAACTTTCGGCAGATATTACGTGCATTATTGAGCAAAAATGCAAAAATAAATAAATATGCGTCACGAAACTGCTGCGTAGTTAACTGCAAGAACAATGACAAAAACGGTGATAACAAATTCTGAAAATTTCCACAAGCATGAAATTTGTATGGCGTCGATGACACCTGAAGTTTGACGAATTACGCGCGATCTTCACATTTGGTTTCTTTTAGGTACATCTTGTAGATGTTGAGCCAAAAGTAATTGTTTTCCTTTTATTGTTGTTTGTGGTTGGAAAGCGAGGACGTGTCGTGTGTGATTGCTCGGAATCCAGTTTTTTTACTTAATTAAGCCATGTTTAACTGAAAAATACACACATGCCTGCATTACTAACGACACTGTACTGTCTTAAATAGGTAATCGTCTGTAATAGATATGAAATGCGTTATCCGGTTAAATTTGTTTATTTCTTTACTGAATTCACGTGAAGACAGTCATAAGAAAGTTCGGGTGTACTACCGAAAAAGTCAACATTATTATCGACACTGTAGATTCATATTGTTAATATTTAGAAACTTCATAGTTTTGCAATGTGTCAGGATTTACTTCATAACGGCCGACTTTATAGTCTAAAAACTAACTAAAAATAACTTGAAAAACTCCCGATATTGTAATTTCAAAGTTCTATATCTCAGAAATGGTTGAAGCGATTCTAATGAAACATAGCTAAGATAAGAACCAATGTGCAAGGAAACTAACGTTCACGTAAAAATGCTGCATCGGAATCAGTTCATCCGTTTGAAGGCTACGATGCCACAGACAGACAGACAGACAAACAGACATCGATGTCAAACTTTTATACGAGTATAAAACTCTTTTTACATCAGGGATTAAATAGTTATTTGTGTCACAAGGGAGCAAAATGGTGTATTTACGGCGAGGGCGTACATTGAATCCAGAATGTAGCGAAGGATTCTACAAAGTAGAATCCTGAGCGTAATGAGGGATTCAAGTGTTAACCCCCAAGATGAAAATAATTTTGCTCCCGAGTGGCTCATACAACTTTTCACACCGAGCATTAAGAAACTTGAAAAAAAAATCTAAATATTATTTAAAGAACAACCAGCATAGAAAATGACGTGGCTATACAATTATTAAGTAAAAAAAATGGCATTTGCAATCAAACACTTAGAAAAGCCTTGAACAGAAAAGTTGCACTTTGCTCCCTCTCGTCAGGGAGGAAAAGTTACTTTTCTGAAGGAGAGGTGTGAAAAATAATAATATGTAGTTGAATGTAGCGTGAAACGAGTAGCCGTTATACAGTGTGTTACCGGCCGCCAGGCTTTTTTTAAAGACGGTAAAAGTAACGTATTTCTGTAACTTAATCATAACATTAATTTCATTAATAAAGTAAAATTCAGTTTTGTTAACTTTCTAACAAAATTATAATTGCCATCAATGTTGTACAGCAAAGTGAATTGACAAGGTAATAATCAAAGTATCTGTCGACTGTCATTTACACTTACTTGTCAAACGTTATTCAAAATGGTTGGGTTGGATTGACTTGAAATTTGTACTCATGTATGTTCAGTGACAACTCTTTAATCTGGTGGTAAAATTCTGGTGGTCCACCCAGGATTTAATGGTATCAACTTGAAATTTATTACGGAAATTAAGACTGGATGACAATGCAAGTACAAATCAACAAACAGTACAGTGAACAAAATGCTTGTTTTTATTTCTTAATTTAGACTCATTTACCTACGAGTATATATTTGGAAAAAATGTGACATTAACTTTGCATTGTAAAATTGTTTGTGTTATTCTCTAGTACCTATCTATCGAAGCATATATCGACGCGAAGAACAATAAAAATGTAAGTAAACCAATCGGCTCGTGAAATAGGCCCATTGTGTGTGGTACACGACCGAATTACACTCCACCATGATTCCACGCCAATGGAAACAGATCTTATATGGGCGAGGACTTCAATGAGCCAATTTTATGAAGCGTGTCTTCCTGTAAGCTCTCCTTACGTGTTTTAATTTAAATACAGGGTTTTTTTATTAATCCAGAAAATTTCAGCAGGTAGATTTTTTATATGGGTTTTTGCTAAAGTTCCCCAACCAGCCTTTGATATTTCCAGATTAATTTTACGATGCGGTGTATTTTTAACCTCCGACGCAAAAAGAGGGGTGTTATAAGTTTGTCCGCTATGTGTATGTGTGTCTGTCTGTGGCACCGTAGCTGTTAAGCGGGTGGACCGATTTGAATGAGGTTTTTTTATTGAAAGCAGGTTTTCTAGCAATGGTTCTTAGACTCGTTTTATCAAAAGCGGTTCAGCCGGTTTTGAGATAATTGAACTTTGAAGTGACAAAGTCGGGCGTTTTCCAACTTTTTGTTGGTATGACCGATGTGAAATAATTAGAGTAATAACTTAACTTTAATTTGCCTTTCAATATACATTTATAGATATTTACATTTTTCCGGTTTCCAAAGAACTTTTGATTTTGGCTGTACCGCTGAACGGTATTGGAAGTTTTAGATGCTCATTCGATGCTTTTTTTAAACTTGATCAAATTTTTCCGTCAGACTTTTTTCGAGATTTGATTACTTACCTAGCAATGAGTTTTTTTTTATTTGAAAATATATTTTTACCAAGTTTCTCGTGCCGCATTCTTCTTGGCAATGACGGTATTGGGGTCCGAAAGCGCTGGTACCTACTTAGTACAAGAAAGTGACCCGTAAAATAGACTTTCTAACAATTGCTAAAAAGTGTCGCACGGTGTGACGTCACGCGCAACTTTTACTGGCTATATCTACATAATTGGAAAATAAATAATACGTCTACAATATTTTCTGATAACTTAACTGACAGTCTATATACATTGAATATTATTTTTTACTTCTCATGCTCGTAAAGTTCGTGTTTATGCTGAATCTAGGCGACATAAAATGACTTTTTATACTCTAGTCAGTAGAGCACAAAAAGTCGTTAAGAGTCTTGTGCATATAGTAAAATCTTCGTCTAAGACCAAGGTAATGACTAATCAGGTGTCAACAGCCACAAACAAAAAGTTTCATCATAATTTTTATATAAACTAAAAATAATAATCAAATCAATCAAAATAACTCAATGAAACTTTGTTGCTACGAGTATTTCATTTCCTCGCAATCTAAGTGAAAAGCTAGTGTACTTAAAACTCAAGCCCTTCGGCGTGTCTGTCTATTTTATGCTCTTGTTGTACAATCTACTATTTATCCAGGAAACTACTCAATTGTGTTTTACATCCCGTAGTATAATATATATCTAAGCTACATTTTCTCTCGCGTAATGTATAAATACGGTCGCACTTTAAAATAACCGCATTTCTTATTTCTCATTCCGCCAGCTCATTGAAGGCAACCTTACGCGCTACAAATGTTCACAAGTTATTTTTTCAGCCACACCGATAGCTCTAAGTTCTGTATCTTAAGATTGAGTATAGTTTAACAAGGGAGGTTGACGCTTGAGTAAAATATACATATGTAAAAAGTGGTCAGCGGGCCACCCACGAGGAGCAACGCGCCCGCACCGTACCTACTGACTAAGGAGAATATTTCATTACAAAACATTCATGCATTATATGCACGAAAATTTGATTGATCAGTGGCTTTATTTATTACTTCGGTGCTTAACTTTCGACATGCAAAGAATTTTCGATTGTAAAAAATAGCCAAATGTGAGTCGGATTTGCGCATTTCCATAATTTAAAATGAAGCAAAAATAAGTTTGAACAAAGTTTTGCAGATCAGTGATTTTGGGATTGTGTACGAATATAACATTAGCCAAATTTCATAAATTTCTAGAAATCAATATCCAAAACGTTTGTTCTGCAAGTAGGCCGCAAAGGACTCTTTAACATGTAATTTTTAATACTTTTTTATTTTCACTTTCGGACAAGCCATCATTGTGAAAAAGAAAGCCCTGCAAAAAACTTGGCAGAAAGTAATCAAATCAATATAATATTTACAATTTACTCGACTACGAAATCTAACATAACGAATTAAATTAAAAACATATTAATAAGTTAAAAATAAAAAAAATATATATAAAAGAAATACAGAGCCATGGCGACCATATAGAGACAAGACGTTATCAGTTTGTAGCATCCGACTATGCGTTTATTATATGTTGGGGCTTGTGGCCGTATTGTCTTACGCCCGGGCGTATCTTGCTACCCTCATTCTACTGTGTGCCAGAAAAAAGAGGTGAAAACGATTGTGTTTCCGAGTACATTAGACTATACGGCCTCTGGTTAAGTACCTACAATGGGCAAGACTAAGCGAGATCGGTGATTGAATAATAGTAGGAACGTTCGCCGCGCCGCCTGTAGCGCGTAGGTAGTCATAGACGGGCCGTTAAAAAGCGACGTTAGTGACAGTGATAGTGCCATTATAGATGGTCTGAGATATATTGCGTTAGTTGCATTATATATTGTTTTTTTCGTAATGGCTACGGAACCCAACTTGGGCGTGTCCGACGACGTTGACTTATATGGTCACATTGCTATTACATACAACGGGTTGTTTAAGTTATATTACATTTGTCAAACGTGAATACTGAATATGTTACGAGTACAAAGAAACTACATTATTATCTCATCTTTGGTCTAGGAAAGTATTTTCTCAGTACAAGGGACGTTGCGCGTCGCCGACGCAGATGCAAACTGAAACATCAGCAATCTTCGATTTCGTCACATCGTAACATTGGCATCATTTACATATTACGCTTTATTTTAATTGAGGCCACGCGTTGCGACATTACTGACCGTGTGACAAGTTATCGTTTTTAAGAACGTACACTTCCTGTAGAAGGATCTACCGAAAATAAATATACAACGTTTTTTCGCTACCCTCTGGTCAAAGATGAATAGAACATGTTGATTAGGGTATTTCTAACCTGTGTACAAAGCCTGATACCTAACGCCACAGTATTAACGGATAAATGACGACCGGGTGGCCAAGTGGTTAGAGAACCTGACTACGAAGCTTGAGGTCCCGGGTTCGATTCCACGCCGGGGCAGATATTTGTATGAATAATACGAATGTTTGTCGCGGGTCTTGGATGTTTATTATGTATTTAAGTATGTATAAATTTATCTATATAAGTATTTTTATCCGTTTCCTTGTATCCATAGTACAGTCAACGTCATAAATAAGTGATCATTTCTGTACCTTGTCGCTATCAGTCGTTACACAATTTTGTATGGCTTTTCAAACATGACGTTAAGGTGACAAGGTACAAAAGTGATCACTTATTTATGACGTTGACTGTACAAACTTTGCTTAGTTTGGGACTAGGTCAATTGGTGTCTAGTGTCCCATGTTATTTATTCATTATTTAAATGACTGATTTACGATTTAATACTTCGGAACAGACTTTATGTAGATGCATATTTTTTATATTCATCTAATCAAATAATTTACAATATTAGAACTTTATTGAGAAGTAATTCTACTCGGGATTTCAATCATTGTCCAGAGAGGAAGAGACCTTGCCAATCTGATTTTTCCCTTCTAAGTAAATCACTACACTATTGATAAAGTTGTGTCGTCGGTAAAAAAAAAGTAGCTAGGTACTGAACCTAAATACATATAAGCCTTTTTTTATGGAATAGGGGGCAAACGAGCAAATGGATCGCGATTACCGTCACCCATGGACAGCAACACCAGAAGAGTCACAAGTCCGTTGCCGGCCTTTTAGGTAGGAGTACGCTCTTTTCTTGAAAGCTTGAAGGTCATATCGGTCCGGGAATACCGCAGGCGATAGTTCAATGCCAGAGTTTTGCTGTGCGAGGCAGGAAATTTGTAGAAAAACGCACAGTAGAGGACTGTCAACCATCTAAATGGTGAAAATGGAAGTATAGTCGATAGGGCGGTGGTGGAAGGATGCGGCCGGAATCAACCCGAACAACGCCTTGGAGCACTCCCCGTTGTACATACGATAGACTCTATCGGATAGAGGATGCACAATGAAGTTAGCTATATCTACGCAGCGCCAAGGAGTCAAGTCGATCAGAATTCGTTGGCAGGCGACTATTCGAGTCGCTTTCCGTTGTATGCGGTCCAGAGGGAGAAGCTGGTACTGGGGAGCCCCTGCCCACAGATGAGAGCAGTATTCCATATTTGGGTGAGACTTTCTAAATTCACGTTCAAAATTACATTAGAAATTTACTACGACCTTTGCGGTGAAGGAAAATATCGTGAGACACAAACATGCGAAGCAATGCAATGGCGTTTATGAAGTTCCCAATGTGATGATGATGATGGCTAGTGCCGAAACGCCCGCCTCCCTGCAATTGAGTCATACAACACCGTACTTAGACAACACTAGGCCACAAAATGGGAACAGGTCATGTGTTAAAACGTAAAAAGAATGCCAGACAAATAAATGCACAAGACAGCAGCTAAATCGGCACTATGTCCGAGCATAAATGCATTTCGTTGTAATGTGAGCCCGCTAGCGTAAAGCCGTGTGCCGTGGCGCGCGCGCAGTTAAGAGGCTACAGAGTTTTTAGCGCTAATCAATGTGGATAGAGTTTGGCTCATGAAAGCTGAACCCAGCTATTATTTGAGTGGCAACATTATTCAAATGTTATGGGCAAACAGACCAAAGAGTATAAGAAAACAGACACTTGAGCTTGTATTCTGTGATTTATTGAGTTTAGTACCTTCGTATGTTAAAATTTTTTTGGAAATTTACTGCTAAAACATGGGTAAAACAATCAAAAGTGGTTGCGACAGATTATTGTTACCATAATAAGCAAATTTAAACAAAAGCAAGCAGAGAGGAAAGCCTTGTTCAAACATAAAAAAATATTACCACTCCTTGCAGTCGGTTAAAAAGAGTGTTAAGAATCTGAACTTTAGATGCGGTGATCGAATTTGTAGGTTAGTAGGCATGGCAAAATATTTTGTTACTAATATCCCTTTCAGAACTGGTCAATAAAATTGTGGTTCTTAAGATTAAGTTTTTCTCAAAAATATTCGTATTAAGCTTTCGACGTTCAACATATCGCTTTAAATAATTACTTATTTTCCAATAGGCATGGGATAGACAGAGAAGCATAAAGTAGGCGCACGATTCTTTTTTATGCCTTAAAGTCACTTTTGTATGGCAGAGCAGCTTCTGTACTTGTACCTACTAGGTATTACTTATTCTGTGGTGATGCCATCTGCTATTTTTTTTTTTAATTTGCCGCGTTTTTGCAGGTTCGTTAGTGTAAATGTATCCGTAAAATAAAAACTGGCCAAGAGCGTGTCGGACACGCCTAAAATAGGGTTCCGTAGCCATTACGAAAAAATTAAGTAATATTTTTCCAAGGATTTCGTATTTTATACGGAATCTTCCAAGTTTACGTATATTTTATACCTTAGGCTGCTATTTACTCGTAAACTACTAATAATTCTCAAGTAAACTTAGCCGTTATAGTTTTCCTTTAAAGTTGAATATTTCCTGAAAAAAAATCACTGAATCGAAAAATCGTCTTAGCAAACCCCTAATGGTTTTAAAAGACCTATCCAACGATACCCCATACTATAGGGTTGGATGAGAAAAAAAAACACCCCCACTACGTCCATGGGAGGTACCCTAACAATTTTTTTTTTGTATTTTTATTGTACCATTTTGTCGGCATAGTTTACATTATATATATCCGTGAAAAATGACAGCTTTTTAGCATTGATAGTCTCTGAGCAAAGCCGCGGACGGACAGACAGACAGACAGACATGGCGAAACTATAAGGGTTCCGTTTTTGCCATTCTGGCTCCGGAACCCTAATAATATACGTTATTTAAGTTAATTAATGATGTTTCTAAAGTGAATGACTTATAAAGTAAATCCTCAAAGAGTTTCGAAACTCAAGCTTCACTAGTAATGATACAGCAAGGGATTGAATGCAGCAAATGCGCTAAAACTCGGTGGGCACTTAAAAATCGCAATACTTTTCACATTTGTCACAGGGCGGGTCGGGTTGCGCGTCATTCGAGCCGCGAACGCTTGCGCATGCCGCGCAGCTGAGACGGTAGGTACCTACGCGACTCAGCAATATACCTGCGAATGGTTAGGGCCCCGCGTAACATCTCTTACATACCAACAACCACTTAGGGCCTGTTTCAACACTTGTCGACTGACTAACTTTAAGTGATGGATATCGTGATGCCATTTCTGTTGGTCTTGTCCGAATAAACAAAGACGGAATTACTTTTATCTGACACTATTTTAATCTACCCAATGACGTAAGTGTAATTGTATCCTTAAAATAAAAACCGGCCAAGAGCGTGTCGGACACACCCGATATAGGTTTCCGTAGCTATTACAAAAAAAAGTAATATTTTTCTAAGGATTTCGTATTTTGTACGGAATATTCCAAGTTAAGTTATATTTTATACCTTAGGCTGCTATTTACTCTTAAACTACTAATAATTCTCAAGAAACGTCTATGGGAGGTACTCTAAAAAAATGATTTTGAATTTTTTATTGTACTATTTTGTCGGCATAGTTTACTATAATATATTCGTGCAAAATTACAGCTTTCTAGCATTGATAGTCCCTGAACAAAGCCGCGGACGGACAGACACAAACAGACAGACATGGCGAAACGATAAGGGTTATTTTTTGCCATTTTGGCTACGGAGCCCTAAAAAGAAATATAATCTGCAATTTTTTTTCAAACTTGTTGGAAATCAATCAGTTTTTGTTTTCCCGCTGATAGAAAATAGTCTCGATTGATTATTTTAAGTAGATCGAGCGTTACTAGAAGTCTCCAACCAACACTTGGTTGCATCGTACGTAACTAAATCACCTCGTTATCACACTGAAACTAGACTAAACACACATGTGGCTATTAACAACGTTTTCATCTCATTTCATAGAGTTGTAAAGCTGGTTTGATGTAAGTACTTATAATCATGTACAAAGTGACAATCAAAATTTTTCATAATGGCGCCTTTCTTTCTCCGTAAATGTCATGGCAAATTTCAAATGTGATTTCGCACATAAATTTCGAAAAACCAGCGTCTACTCTCAAACCTGCGAATTTTAAGGTTCACTAGGCTAAGACTACCAAGACTTGAAAGAAAAAAAACTAAAATTTTATTAAATCCGGAACCCTGCAATGTAGCATTTAACTAAAATCCGGAGTAGCACTATATCGAAATTCGTTTGAGTTTTGATGATCGATGACTGTGAAACAATATGCTTTTGTTGAAACAATTCGTGAACTCAGTATTGTTTTTGATATTTTGGGTCGCTTATAGAACATTGAAAAAATTATATTCTTAATTTAATACGCTTGTAGGTGAAAAACTTCATTCGGGTAATTTATTGCCTATAAGTAATAAGAACCACCTATGTACTGTACATCTGAATTCTTCACAATAAATTGAATTGAATTGAACGTAAAGGCTTGGTTAAACACCACATTCTAATTCTAATAGAGATTACTCAAAGCTATCAAAAATTACAGCGATAAGGGTGTTTAAAATCATTTCCATTCGAACAACTTTCCTAGCTAGATAACAGAATTGAAAGTCTCTGTAGCTGAATAAATAGGTTATATTTATTTACAGCAAAAGTGCCAAAAAAAACTGCTGACTTTCTGCTGATGTTCTATAAAATGCACAATAAAATAGATAAGGCTCATAAAAAGCTGTAGCTTTTATAAACCCGTTTAATTAATTTGTCGATCAGAGCTAATATAAACAAATCACGTGACATTTACAATAATAATTATATCACAGATGATTATAACACCTGGTGCTTGTATATACTAGTACAATTACAAGTAAAAAACATTTTTAAAGACAAGCATTTAGTTAAACACTCTTAAAAGAAGAAAATAAACTGTAAAATGAAATGAAATGAATGAATGTAGGGCTCTGAAACCCATCAATTTATTACATAACACAATGAATTAAACTTTTATATAATGTCACGTAGGCTAAATGCTCTCACGCCTAAATATACAGGTAAAAAGTTCTATTAATAATTTATTTTCTTAGCTTAGTCCGTAAAGAAGCGCCGCTCAAATGTATTGTTCAAAAATCAATTACTGTAGACACTGTAGAGGTAGTACTTCAAAAAAAATTTAGTACCTTACCTACTACATTTCACTATTCAGTATCATACTTTACTTTTATAATAAACGTAATTTAATTTAAGATTTCGTCTGAAAAGAAATGCAAACGATAACAAATCAATTCCTCTTATATTATTAGTCCATTAAATAGTTATTACATAGATCGTGCTTTCGATCATTCCTAAAAGTTTAGTATTATTTGATAATTATTTAGAACCCGGCTGGCTCATAAATTAGTCTCGTGAAACAGTTATGAACCGCAATATTTTATCAAATCCACTTCAGTACCGATGATCGACAGCGAAACAAAGCGTTCTGTTAAAGTCAAGCTGCCGTCCTTTTGGGTATACCTACACCTACTTTAGAATGAGTGACGAGCGGACGTAAGCCGGGTTCACATTGTGTATTTTTCTCATGTACCTATTCTCGACTCATGTCATCATCTTATGCAATGATCGCTGATGTAGATGTAATGTGACACAGGGTGATGCTCATCCCGGTTTCCTTCGACCATTTTCAATAGACCAGAACTCAGGCAGGCCTGAAAAATGATAGTCAATTTTACATTGACCTGATATAATAGACTTTTAATACAGCTATAGCCGGTAGCCGAGTGGTTTGCCACATGGTTTCTCAAACAGAGGATCAGCAGTTCAAAATCGGGTTCATATTTCAGAATTAGCTCTGGTCCTCCTGAGAGATCATGCAGATTTTTATGAGTTGCTCTTTCAACATTATAGTTATATATAAACTATTTGTGTCGACATTATATAAACCTTTAAAACCATTGTGAAAATGTGTACACTGACTCGGAAATAATACCTCTGACAGAGGAAAAGCCCGTTACTGACCCCTCTGCGCCCTCTGATTCATTTTAGTGCTTGGAGAGGTGATCGTTGTATTTCGTTTTTAACTAGTCATAAGAATGTGGGTAATTGACGACCACAAAGGTCAGACGAGCTACTTCAAAGTTCGTATCGTACCGTTCCTCTCACTCTCCTTTAAAAATACTACTAGCATGACCGCGATGGTACGATGTGATGTCCGAATTTCAAACTTCGTAGTACAAGGCAAGGGTAGTTTTTTGCAAGAATAATCCATTTAAAATGTAATTTCGTTACCTATCTATTTTTTAATAGCGTGAGAGAAGATTTAATAAAAGAACGATCAATTGATTGAGTTAAGTATAAATTATCATATTTTTAACCGTCAAACAGTATGATGCCTAAATTACAACATATATTTTTATACGGTCCTTTATAAAGTACGCGAGGACTCAGGAGGTTATTCCAGATATCCTGACTGAGACACGTCTAAAGCCATCCCATTCTAGCCTTAGTCTATACCGTTTGACAGAAATAAATCGTGAATGCGATTACAATTCTGAAAGCGCTAGTTAATATTGCCTCAGGCCTTTAGTAAATACCAAATTACCAAATGTGTTACCAGCTTTAAGTAACGCGTGTTTGCCAAAACTGATGACTTAAGTTTTGTTTTTCAACTTAACCACTGGAGTAATATTGCACGCTTCCTGTATACGCACTTAGAAATTTATGATTAGAAGTATCGAGTTGCTCATAGAATGTCGATTGAAGTTTTGCGACACCGATTATTAAGAGCTGACACAAGTTACGCCTACGCCGTTGCAATAGAAGATGAGTGCTTACTTCGGTTTTGGTTTCTCGTAGAGCCTACAGGAACTCATAACAGAAATAGGTAGGAATCACATACTAGGGTGGGACTTTCTCATAATCAATTTCGCTATGATTTCTCTGGCAGATGTATCAAATATCAATGGCGACATCAGTAGCACAATGCCTAAATAAAACTCATTTACGTTAATCTAATTTACCTTATGGGCTCACCACGATCCGTTGTGCGTTATCATAAGAGTAATATGACAATGACAGGAAATATGAAATTGTATGAAGTAGGTTCTAATAGTGTTCATTGTAATGGGAGAACACCGCCCTGAAACGATACTGTTCTAGACGCGGAGCATTACTATACGAGACCAAAAAATATGACACACTGCCATGTCAAATTGGCCAACGGAAATAAATCTATCTATCTATCTAATCTTATACATATCTAGTTTTTGCGTATTCGTATTTGCTCATTTGAGTTTCATAGGAACGTGACGTGGCTTGAGCTTAGATTAGGTGCATAATATTACTATGTAACAGATTCAGTGTGAGATGGTTGGATGATCTGGTTAGGTTAAAGCCGCGGGTTCACGATGGGTGCAGACCGCTTTCAACCGAAGTAACTGGAGCTTTATGGGTGAGGCCTATGCCCAACATTAGAAGTCCTACGGCTGATATATAATGATGAGATTCAACACTCGTGTATCATCATCATCATCAGGCCTACGCGTCTGTTCCAGACGAATTTAGGCGTGTTGCCTGTGTACTCGTGTATAATAATGCTGTATTCACTTACCAACCGGCGTACCGCCCTCGGTGTTCGGAACAGGTACAGAGTAAATTTTCAAGTAGCAACTATCGAAGATAATGGAATCACATGTCAACAACAGCGGTGGACGAATTGACGAGGTACTGGCATGAGTAAAGATACCGACAGTCCGACAACTGACAGAAAATACTTATTAGTACAAAGATAAGCTTAAAATGCAAGTCCAGTCATAAGTAGGTACTTCGTGACTCTTTCTGTTTGCTAGAATTTATGTATTTTATGGTACGAAATCCACAGGAATTTAGAGTTTCCTTTTGTTCTGTCGGATTTTTTTCGGTGGCGAAATCTTCACTAAGACCCTCGACGCCGTGAAGATATATGAAGGATTTGCACTACCTACTGAAAAACACTTCGGCGTCCCTCATTAAGCGTTATCATTTTTGGGAGCTCCAAGCCATTAATTTGAATTCGCCATTGTGCTTAGGCTGATATATGTTACTGAACCCTAAAAAGGTTGTTGGGTCAGGTTTTCAGAAGATAACATAATATATAACTTTATAACATATATAACATAATATATATTTATAAAAATTTGTTCGAGAGGTGTCGGATAAATTAGTTGGCGTCTCTGGCGACCTCAGGGCCGGGTCTTTTTTCGCCCAGAGGCTGAGCTTAGCCGTGCAGCGAGGGAATGCCGCAAGCATACTAGGCACGATGCCCCGGGTAGGAGAGATACAGGGTTTAGATATTTTTTAATCTATATAATTGTTATCTTTTCTTTTTATACTATATTATGTTTGTTGAACTAAAGGAGTCCCTTTTACATAATATAACATTGTTTAGAAGTTATTAAAAAAGCTGTTCTTTTAGCTATGCTACGTGTCAGTGTATTTTTATTAATTTTATATTTATAGCCAGTAATTAAGTATGTCTAGCAACACACAATGCATTCTTTCCTGCTTATCTCCTCACACCTTACTTAACCTACAATATACCACTTCTCAGTGTCACGCATGATTTAGTCCGGCAATCTGGTTTCAAGTGACTCAGTGGGTATTTATTTATATTCTCCCATTAAAATAAACCAATATAATGCAACAACAG
Source organism: Choristoneura fumiferana (assembly GCF_025370935.1). Classification (NCBI taxonomy): domain Eukaryota; kingdom Metazoa; phylum Arthropoda; class Insecta; order Lepidoptera; family Tortricidae; genus Choristoneura; species Choristoneura fumiferana. Next base: position 37,976,228 of record NC_133472.1, read on the forward strand.
TGCCGATATTTTTGGTTTAGTTATTAACAACACGTACCTACCTAATTAATTAAGTAACACTACTCGTACGGTTTATCTTATAATATATAAATAGGTACCTACAACATATTGTTCGTAATAGCCACATATTTGACGTAAAACGTTGAACGTTGCAATAATTTCGTATGGAAATTTTTCGTTACTTGTTCAGCCGTTTTCCGATCTTTTTAGTCTCAAGTACTGTACCATCACCTAAATCTGTCACGACGGGGAGAGAAAAACTATTTTTCATTTTATTAAAAGTATACCTACCTGTATTGCGTTTTGATTTGACCTAAATATCGCAATTATTTCATCAGAATGATTTTTACCCGCGCATAGCATAGCTGTAAATAAGTCGTATCTTTCGGTCAATCTGTTGTTCGGAGCGAGATGAACTTATGTCAGGGACGGTAGATAAAGCATGATTCCGGGCACATTAGGTACTAGAATTTTCGTAAATAGGTACTTATATTTTAATACTCCTCCCTCATAATAATATTACCGTTTTATTTTTCTATCCATAAAATTTACTGAAGCTGAAGTTTGCGCGCGCCTTTTTCGCACTAAAATTTTCATCAGTCTAACTTTGACAAGCACCAGTCAATAGATTTTTTTAGCGACGCAATGTCAAAAAACACATTTAGTATTTAAATCTATTAATGTGTGTTTAGCTACGGAATTGGATATAAGATACCTAGTACTGACCATTAACTTTACGTGACTATCGATGCTTCGAAGCAATTAACCAGCCATAGTTTATAATAAGTATAAAAATAAAGCGAGATAACATTTGTTTATTTCAACTGTTCGTCAACAATTGTTTAGTTTTCCCATGCATTCATCATCATTCTTTTCTCTCTCTCTCTCTCTCTCTCTCTCTATTGAAGGCATAGTCACAATATCGCCATCATCATCACCTCCAGACTATAATACATACCACCGCTGGGCCTTCTTCTGCTCAGAATCACAGAGCTTAAGCCATAGTTTGTATAAGTAAGCAAAAATCTATTGCAGAATGTAGATATTGCGTCAGCGCATGACTACCGAACGGCTCAACTGGCTATTTGGCTAATTCTCTTTTGTATTTGTTTTCGTCAAGACAAAGACCTGTTAGAAACAAAATGTACTGTAATAAAAAGCCGAGATTTGCAAATAGTGTTAAGTATATACATATCTGTTCCATATTTTTGACGAAAAGCTTAAAAGTTTTTAAAACTATTTTTAAATGTTTGAAAATATTGGCTTTACCTGATTGTTTTGACGCAATAAAGTTATGTCAATCGCTGACCATAAACCTTCCAGGCCTCGTTTTACTTTTCTGTTCTTTTACCCAAAGTTCATAAAATACATTTATGCATTCTTTCCGACTGGTCGCAAGAAAAATCAGATGGTACCTATATGTATATACATTTCTAATCTCTTAGTTTACTATCGAAAAAGTTCTAATATATTTAAATAGGGTGTAATTTCATAGAGTACGTTTCGTGACCATTAACTCGACTAGGTATTTCCAACAGTCCCAATATCTACTGAGATATCAAAAGCTGCAATAATAAAAGTCAAAACAACAAGGTCGGTGATATAACGACGATGACGAAGAGTCCGATAAGAGTTCAGTGTTGTGACACCGAGCCCGCAGGCGATCAACGTCACAAGAAAACCAGTTAGCCTGGAACATATTATTGTAAATGCTCAATTAATTACATAAAACTAGGAAATATTTACAAACATAATTCAATTCGATACAAACTTTGCAATTAAAAAAGCGGTGGTGTTTTTTAACAAGTTTTCTGAGGTAGTTTGCACTGTAAGTTTAGTTCGTTTTGCGATAATGGGTACTTATTGTTCCGTGTGAACTGGCATCGTTTGGTTCGAATTCGAAACAAACTGCTCGAACAAAATGGAAACCTTTCTCGATTTCAGGTGTAATTCATCTTTACAACGCTACACTCGTGGTTTTATTTTCTGACGCCTTTCGTAGCGCTTGCAATACGTTGTTCGGAGCACGGTTTTCGTTCCGTGAATTACACTTAAACCGGATTATCAAATATTCAAACACAAAACCATGATGCGTTTCTTTAAGCTATACAAAACAGTGGCAAACTAGATCACGTCTATTTAATAAAATAATGTTTTTCTTAAACACAGAATGTCCCAGGCGATTATGAATAGCGTTAATGATAACCTGAACGTTGGTAAGTCAATGTCACTTTGTAATAAAATATACGTACCTACTTTGTTTCGGTAGTCAAGTGATAAAAAGTTGAGTAAAGGATAGGTATCTGAAAACTACCCATTCCAGATGTATCCCCATAGCCACTCGCTTTACCCGCCGGTTCACGCCGAGTTCAGTCGCTTCACCCTGGGTATTGTTTAGTACCCAACACTATTTTGACGTCGCTTTACCTTGGGTACTATAGTGTCGACGACAGGGTGAGTTGTCGGAGCTCACAAAATATATATCTTATTTATTTATTCTTAAGAATAAAACGTCTAGTAAATGTTTCTATCCTTTTCTTGAAAAAGCTACCCTTGTGGTGAATCAACGGTATTTTGATACTCGAAACTCGAAGTTCGTGTCGTGCGGTCCCACTGACACTTATACTATTTAATACGAGAGCGAGAAGGACGGCACGATACGAACTTCAAGTTTCGAGTTTTGTAGTAGCCCTGCTGTCACGGATGAAGCGACGGTTCATTGAGGTTGGGTACTATAGTACCCGTAGTAAAGCGAGAGGATAGAAGGTTATTCGTGCATCAAGCTTCACAGACATTCGTGATCCACTAACTTGTGTGTAAAAGTAGTTTTTATACTTGGTAGATATAATAATCAAAATCACTAAACTGATTATTTGGGTTAATTTAAAAATACCATTTGAAGAACTTAAAGGTGACTGAACATTAATGTTAAATTGATTATTTATTATTTTATTAAGCTAATGAATTTTTTGCAGTAATTAAGACATTAGTGGGTGACGTTGAAATATACAAACAATCGACTTAAAAAAAAGTGTTTTACAACAAAATAGAACCGACAACAAAAAACTTAAAAATAATTTTCTACTAGCTTGAAATTGGTGCCTCAGCACGAACCAGCATGCGTGGAACTATAGTCGTCTATCTCACCTTCATACCTACTATACATTGGTATTGCGCTTCAAGGTTTTTTGTAGTCGGTTTTACTTTTTTATTAAAAAAAATCTTTATTAATGAACTAAATTAATTTCCTTGCTCACCCGCGACCTTACGATAGCTAAACTTATGCAAAATATGCGTGTAGTGCAAAATATGTGTGTGGTGGTGATAGATGGGTTTGTGTGATTTGTGTGTGTTCTTACAGTGTGGAGGTGGAGGAACTGCATGAACACGTATATTTTGCATAAGCTTAGCTAGCGTAAGGTCGCGGGTGAGCAAGGAAATTATTTTAGTTCATTGATATGGACCTCCGCAAAGTAACTCCTGATTCAATAAATTATTTAAAATCTTTATTTCTTGTACTTTTAAGTGATTTGTTGCCAAAGTACATCTTCCAACAATTCCATTAAGCCCAAACACGGCTTAGTTACATTGTTTTATAACCGAGTTCCGTTTTTATAAAGTCGTTTAAAATACCAAAACCTTCTCCTAAATGGAATAATAATAAAATCCTAAATGTAACAAATACTCTTATGAAAACCGCATTAAAATCGGTTGAGCCAAACGCGAGATAATCGCGGACAAATATACATACAAACACGCAGGTCAAACTCTGAACCTCCTTTTTTTTGAAGTCGGTTAAAAAAATCTGCTGCTACGTACGTGCAACTATAACATTCGTGCCAGCCAGCATCTTCGAAAACATGCTCAAGGGGGAGTTTTAGGCAAATAATATTGTTATTTATTTAATATACTTAATGTTTATCAATCAAAACCAATCGTAACATTATCTAATACCGTTAAATGAGCAATCCTTGTGTGTATATACATATCTATAAGTAGGTTAATGTAGATAAAAGACGAAACTGACTGACTGACTGACTTATAGATCAAAGCACAGCCCAAAACGCTGGGCCTAGAAACTTGAAATTTGGAATTATAAACGTAAACACACACAAAAGGATAGGGAAAAAACGCTTCAAAGTGGCCCTAACTCTGTAAATTATAAATATTAGTGACTTCATTTTGGCATCCGAGTAGATAATATTAACAGGTAAAAACTGTTTCAAGATTTCCCAAAATTCCTCTATCGGTCGCCCAGATACTTATTTATTTATATTCGTAAGGTCTGACTTTCTGTAACAGACATATTTAGTATTTCAGACCAATCCGAGAACCCCCTTAAGTGATGTTGAGAATTATTTTGTCAAAGTTCAAGTTATTATTGCAGTAAAAATGGCAGTTATTTTTACATGGATGCGTACTTTATCAATACACGGGGAACTATGTAGTTAAAAGAATAAGTACAGATTTGCTTAGTGCATTATGCTTTTCCATAGTACCTATTTCGGAAAAGTTCGTATCTATCTTGTTTCCTTAATTAGGTAACTTCAGTACCCATCGTTCAGCCGTTTTGACATTTGACATTAAATATTTAAGTTACATTGGGTTGTTTGGCTTATTTTAAGCTGGGTTAGTAAAAAATAAGTTTGTATTGTAATTTGATTTCATGGTATCTTGATTAAATATCGTTTTACCAGTATTTGCATATTAATGGATATGAAACTATCACTCGTTTAATTCACTGGCATTTCGGGTGTCGTCGTCCGATTGAGATCCGACTTTTCCAAAGAGCGTTTTCAGATTAGCCGATCCCTATCGGTATCGGACGCCGATACCAAATCCGATCCGAATCTGATGCCGATATCGGATAACCTGAAAGCGCTCTAATGGTACATTATACACTATATCTGTACAGATCATTATAGTTTTTGAAATCACTTAACCTACCGCTAACACATGTCATACCTACCGTCCTCAAACAATGACACCATACTCGCAATAACGTAAGAATGTGCATAGACAATGCCTGTGAAGTTTACACAAAGTGTGACTCACCGCGGGATGCACATGTGGGTGGGAGTAGAGTTGCATTCTCTGGGTGTCCACGGCGTAGCCAGGCAGGTCGTTCATGACGAAGCCGACGGGGTAGCCGGGGCTTAGCTGCGCATCGTCGCAGCCGTCGGCGAGCTCGCCCCCATCCGCTGTACGGGCCACTATAAACAAACAAGTGACTGCTGAAATACTACCAAATGGGTCACTGGTTAAATAATAGCTATTATGTAACTAACAGACACGACACTTGCCTTTGACATCCGCAATATTTACCTTCGGGCTAGTATAGACGAACTGCATTCCAACTGCAAGTTAACTGCCGACTCCCCATACAATTGTCATTGCAGTTCCATTGCAGCCGGCACAACTGCATGCTGACGCTGACTGCGATAAAAATGTATGGACAGCCGGCAGTTGGAATGCGAAATAATGAGCATGCCAAAAATGGAACTAACGCTGTTCTTATGATCTTTGTCGTATTGTTTTAGCGAGCCGAAGGTGTTAGTAGCTTTCGAAAAGTACATTTTCGAGTGACGACTGTTATGGAGAATAAAATAGTGATTTTTGGTGGTGACGTGCCAACGATAACGGTGGGTAAGTATTTTATTGTGTGTAGTAGTGGTCATCAAACTGCGGCCCACAACCGATAATTTTGTTGCCCACGGCATAGGTATGCAACGATTGACTTTAGTTGTGGGTAATGGTTTTCTAAACAGATTTTGCATACCTACGAAGATAACTGTATAGTATAGCTTGCCAATCCATTAGTGTGCGACCCACAGTAAGTCCTGAATTTGTCTAATGCGGCCCTTGATCGTAAAAGTGTGACGACCGCACTGGTATGGAGTGTCAAAGAACTGTTCGTATAAAGAGCCACGCCATTTCCTATGCTGGTTGCTCTATAATTATATTTACAATTGTTTTATTTCAATTTTCGTTATACTCGGTGTGAAAAGTTGTATGAGTCAATCGGGAGCAAAATTATTTTCATCTTGGGCGTTAACACCTGAATCCGTCATTACGCTCAGGGTTAGGATTCTATTTATTGTAAAATCCTTTGCCACATTCTGGATTCAATGTACCGCCCTCGCCGTAGTAAATACGTAATTTTGCTCACTATTGTGTAACCTAACCTAACCTAACGCAAAACTTACTTTAGGCAGCCTGAAAAGATTAATACTACACCTAAAGTATTCTATTCTCAGTTTTACTCTTTTGTTTTCGAATCACTAATAAAATAAAAATACAGTTTTCTGTTGTAATAAAGATTTGTTTCCATACTTTTGGCTTAGGGTGTATTTTTCACTTTATTATTATCGTTAATTATACTATTTACGCAAACAAAGCTTAGGGCAAAAGCTAGTTTCAAATACGACAGTAAACATAGGAATGTCTCAAAATTCAAACTGACAATGATGTGTGTTCCGAGGACCTAATAATATTTTACGCACAGTATTCGAGCTTGACCAACTTCAAATCCGATGGAAAGTTTCACTACTTTTATGTCCACAAGATAGACTTTCATATTCTGTGTAAAAACTAAATGACTTATGACTTAGCTTAGCACCCGAGTGCCCTTTAAGCTACGAACGTGCGTGGTAGGTAGGATATACTTAAGTGGAGTGAGTGTTGGAGTTAACGAACTACAAAACGTGTATCGACCTAAACTGCATGTTTTAACGATATTATTAGAAAACTGTAATAAACAATCTAAAATGTGTAAATTAATTTTAAAATATTGTTGCATGTGTGGTACTTGCAATTACTTGTTTGCTTACTCGTTTAATTACTTATTTATTAAAATGTATTGTTTACCTGTTTAGCTTATTTACTACCAGGATCGGGTTTTGTAAATTAATATTGACCTAGTCTGTTTTGTTATTTTGCTGACATAAAATTTCGTCCAGGTACATTCTCAACCTCGTAAGTATGTACCCGAATTGTAAACAACAAATCAACACTATTATTCATAACGACGGCCAGATTCGAGGTTGAGAAAGTAAGCGGTCGATTTGGGTATTGCTATGTATAGGAAAAAACTGCATTCAAAGATTTTTTTAAATTCAATCGCTACACGAGTTAATGATATCGACTAAAATACAAAAAAGATGACTGAATAGCTTTATTATAAGAATCAAATCTCTTTGACTTTAACAAACGTTGTAAATAAACTAAAGGAAAACAGATCATCCTATCTAAAATATTTTCAGTTGAACTTATAAGGACCAAAACAACTTAAATACAATTTGATTTCATTTTTAACGTAAATCAATGTTTTTTTAGAGTAAGCTCAAAAGTTGAGATCCAGATGGTGGGTATGGAAAAAAAATGAATTTGTAGGTATTTGTGTCTACGCATGTCGCGTGATCTTGATTATACGTCAGCCAATCGCATTGGCACATTCGTTTTGCATGAGTATGACATATTTAGTATCGCTGACGCTCGCTGTAATGCCTTAACCGGCAGGCCAGCCCGGCTCAACACAGATGTGAGGCATGCAATGCATCGCACCTACGAGTACAGTAGCGTTCGTAAGCTGAATTTAAAATTACTTATAAAATCGACACTTTTAGGTTGCCGCACGGTGACAGAACCCTTTTGATTTTTGTCCTGTGTGGATATGCATTCCGGAAAGGAATATCAAAACATCTCTCTTTTAAAAAAAACTAGGTTTGTTAGATAATTTTCACAAACGCATTTTTACTGAGTAGCGAATTTTCACATCGCGGTTTTTCACTATCGCAAATTTATTTATTCTTCTTTTTCATGTAGCGATTTTTCATGAAGCGTTTATATCAATCAATCAACCAAATCATAAGATTACTTATTTTATAAGTAGATTATTATTACTTATTATTATTTATTTATTCAACTTATTTTGTATGTTTGTACATGAGGATCTTATTTTAACATGCAATCAGTAAATGTCTCAATTATTTGATTAATTGTATAATGAAATATTTTCAGCAGCATTAGGTAGGTAAGTCACGCCTTATGTCGACGGAGCCCTATTTCTAGGTGGTCTGCCCTTCGGGCATCTGAAGATACTTGATCAACCTAACCTACATATTAATATGTAGGTATACCTACATTAATATGTAGGTTAGGTTGATCAAGTATCTTCTTATGTAATAATGTGTATATTACACTGATACTTAATAGTTGCGAATAATAAAATAATGTACTGAGAAAATAAGCGAAAAAAATATAAATCATAAAACGCGTCATGAAAAATCGCTTCATGAAAAAAGACGAATAAATAAATTTGCGGTCGTGAAAAACTACGATGTGAAAATTCGCTACTCACAATCAGAAAAAATGCGTTTGTGAAAATTATCTAACAAACCAGAGTTATAAATCAAATATAGTTAATTACGAACTTAGCAAAACGTAGGTTCGAGTATTTTTTGACATAGTTAAGGCATTTGTAAGCATAAGTAAAGCATAAGTATACAAACTATCTTAAAATATAAAAATACATTTGGGGAGTCTGAGGTTTTCAGTTATTTAATTAATACCTTGTAAGTAGGTACAGTCACTAACACCTAGTTCTCGCCAGTATAATGTTATTGAAATAAATAAATCTCTACATAACGTAAACGAAATTCATCCATTTTATTTAGGACGAAGTTTACATTCCAAATATCATAATTGGCAACACCGCTAAAAACTTTGGCCTAGTTCTGATTTACATTGCGGGACTTCTGACGCCAAAATAGTGCTATATTTAATAAAACCTTGTTTTAAAAAGTTACGAAATTTGTTTTCTGATGTCATCTCTTGATCTCTTGTTGTTTGTACATACAATAATATAGCTTTACAAATTTTTCCACTTCTAGGTTACTATCCTGGGAAATAGCAAAGTTCCCGGGGGACGTAGATAAAACTGCGGCCTAGTTTGAGATAAGAAAATGAGTGTGCCTCGTGAATTGTGTCGAATGTTCTATGTAAAATTAATTCAAGGCAAGGTACCATCAGCCATATAAGTGGTCTATCAATTTTTAAACAAGTTCCTATCAAAGGAATATGTCGCACTTTCAAGTTGACAGACACGTCTATTGGCTATATTGTTTCTATCATGCAAACGATTATCAACTTTAGGGTGGTAGACCACATATATTTAGCTGATGGTACCTACACGCGTACCTTTAACCATCTTAATCATAAACGCTTGTTAAGCATCTGTTAGTTTGTTATTTATCTGCCTCTTAAACATCTTTTTGTCTTTGCCAAACAGACAAACCAGAACTCAATTAGAACAGGTACAGGTTAGTTTATATCCTAACCTAACTAACTTATTAAGAGTAAAGGTAGTCTTTGCAACTAGGCTTTTTCTGTTCCGAAATGAAATTTAGTATTTTTAACATCTGATTTATTTGTAGTTAGCACAACTGCCTACTTCAAAATAATATAATACCTACTTCCCAGCTTAGTGTATTTATAATAAAAAATATGTTATTTCCAAAATGATGTTTCCAACAAATTTCATTGGTAATAAATTACGGACTTAGTAAAATATGTAATAATGAAAACACAAAGAATCTACGCGCAATAGCAGAAGTGGCAGAAAATTGGTAAGATTGATTCTATCTATTCCTTATAAAAGGTATTAACTTCTGTGATAGCCATGTTAATTATTTAGGAATATTTAGGCATTCAACATGTAAATTCAGCGGGGTAGGGACTTAATCCAAATTCAAAAATGGGAAAATGTATTTTTTCTGAATTTCCGCTTAAAAGTTAACGCCTTTACAAAAACACCTTTTTACAAAAAACAGGATAAAATGAGACTTTTAATGATCGCCGAGCAAAGTACAATTCGCTCAAGAGTAAACGAAGTTGTGTTACTGCGTGGTGTCCATCTTTCTAATGGTGTGACAGTATTAGCCTAAATGCTCTCTATTACTATGTGGTACTTTTATTTTTATGAGCTTAAACAAAAAACAGCATCTAAATTGGTACTGTCGCCTATAATCAAAACTGTCGATAAAATTAATCGCATTCGTAAAACGAAGTCGTACAACGTCGGTGACGTAATAAGTTAGTTAGGTACATTATAATTTATTGCGAACAAGCATTTACGCCTTCTTTAACTTATTCAAAATGTTTACCAAACATGCAAGCGTGTTTACGTAATAAACAGCCGTTTAACAATGCATAAATCTATCCTAATGCGCAATAAAAACTTTACAGCCATCTTAAAACCCGATAACTACGAATCTATCTCTACATTTCTATAATTACTCACCCACTTTTTATATATTTTGATGTATCCAGAGCCGCATCCGAATTCAGATGTCCGTGTCAATTTTCAGAGTCAACATCCTTTACGTCACAAAAAGTCAGTAAGTTTCACAAGTAAAAAAAAAGTTTTTTCGCGTACGATGGTGTGGGCGGGCGGACACCGATTTTGGTGGCGTGCGATACGAGCGGCGCGCTTGGTGGTCGAGCGATGGACTGACTGACTTCGGTCGTGCCGTCCGCCGCCGCCGAAACGCCGTCAACGCTGAAACTAACCTGAAAACTATCTTACCACAGCCCTAAGTGACAAACAGAAAACAAACGACACTCCTGACCACACTTCGGGGGTCGCATCCACGGCTCACGTCACGTGGTCACAAGGATAAATAAATATAGATGAAAAACTAACTTTTCAAGGAAAATGTAATCGTAGTAATAGAGGACGTAGGAGGGGAATGAAGCGACACTATTGGCTGAGCCGAGCGGCCTCACACCAATGGCGAGGGGAGGAGGAGCCGCTTTGCATTCGATTTGAAATTTGGCGAGAGTTGCCTTGCCTCCCTAATTTCGTCTTTTGGACTTAGAACACATATTACCGTTCGGTCTTGGCCCTTCTTTAGATTCGCTGGCATTGTTTCTAACACTTTTTAATCAGCTTCATCTGTTAATGACTATCTAAACCATAAACTTAATATTACTAGCGTTAATAGGTTTATGATATGAACAGTATAAATATGTCTTGCAAATCGATTTTGACGCATTTCCAAAATTGACCGGTTGACTTGAAACTTGTGTGAGAAATCCGATAGCAATTGCATCTAATACATCTAATGAACATTCTATTAGTTAATAATGTTTTATGACTTAGTTTGTTCAAAATATATTGGACCAGGAAACAGTTTCGTCTTTACCTAGTGCACATTTACTTCGTACTGTATAATATCTCTGAAGTATGAACTAAGTGCAAGACTTATTTAAGTACCTACTTATTTACTTACTTATTTTATAAATGAGCCGTAACTGCATTTAGTTTATATGTAGCAGATTAGAAATTTAACTGTAGAGCTCGCGCTCGTTTACCTAGAATCTAAAGCCAGAAAATATTGATATGAACAACAATTAGCAATTTGCACTCCTCATTTCGTAACCTAAAAAAAACACGTATTTTAATTTGGTGACTGTCCTATCATGTCTTCAAGTTGATTTATAACTCTACGTATGTTAGTTTGGAATTCAGGGGCGCTACTACGAAATTCGAAAATCAAAGTTAGTGTCGTGCCCACACTCTCACTCTCGTATTAAATAATATAAGCGTCAGCGGGACAGCAAGGTACGAAGTGCGAATTTTGCACTTTGTAGTAGGTACAGGGCCAGTAAGTACGCATTGAAAGGAATGGATTTGAGAGTTTTTGTTGATTTTTTTTTAAAACCGTACAGAAAAGGTGCCAATCAGACCTTATAAAATCTTTTGCGAAAGTCACAGTGCTGTATTTAAATATATAAAATAATATAAATATTTGGAGAGGTGCTTTTTTTCGATATTATTCGAATTTTATCGCCTCTACATTTGTCATCGCGTAAGCCCGTCTAATTACCTAACACCAGAAAGAACCCTAACACAAAAACACGCAAGGGTTCGTTTAAACACTCAGCAACGTATATGTATAGTCATTTAACTAGAGAACTCCACGTGGAACCTTGTCGTACTGAGATAATTGAACGCGATTGTTTATAAACACATTGCAAGGGATCGGCGATGTGAACACGACGCCGTTCCAAGTTCCAACAGTCTTGAGTAAAACTTTACGCTCAAGTATTTTCACGTTACTGCGTGAAACGTAGCGGCGAGACGAGCGTATCCTGTCCATTGCGCTGTCAAAACGATCACCGCGCAATGGCTACCTGGCAACACGCAATGAACAAAGAAAAGACAGATTTTTAGTAAGGAATCTGATTGCGAGTTTACGTATATCATCGAGTGTACTCGTCATGGGTATAATTATAGGTCTTTAACCACCTGAAAGTTACGTAAAAAGAAACAAGGCTGGCATACATAGTTCCATTGGCCAGGTTAATAGATATAGCCACAACGCCACCACATTTTGGTTAAAATTAAGGCCATAGCGTACGCAAACGAAAATGGTATCAGCAGTTGACCAATGTTGTAACATCGAGTGGCAAAGTATTTGAAACTGCACCTAAGAAATTGAAAATCCACCTCCAACTACCACAGCCGAGCATACCTGTTCATTTGAGAAGTAGCAAACTTAATATTTTTAATACCATACGAGTACCTAATATTGACCAAAAAACCGGCCAAGTGCGAGTCGTACTCGCGCACGAAGAGTTCCGTTCCATTATCTATACAATATTAGACATTAGCAAAAAAAAACACGGTTGTATGGGAGCCCCCTTAAATATTTATTTTATTCTGTTTTTAGTATTTGTTGTTATAGCACTTATAGCGGCAACAGAAATACATAATCTGTGACAATTTCAACTGTCTACATTCATGAGATAAAGTCTAGTGACAGACGGACAGACAGACGAACAGATGGACGGACAACGGAGTCTTAGTAATAGGGTCCTGTTTTTTACCCTTTGGGTACGGAACCCTAAAAATCCCGAATGGCTCTACCTAGCAACTGGGTCAAAGGAATTAAAACAGATTTGTTTTTTTTTGGTGACTTTTGGGTGGTCCATCATCATCACCATATCAGCCGTAGGATTCCCCCATAGACCTCCACTTGGAAATATAATATAATTAAGTAGTACACATGTGACACATAACATAACATAAATTTATATTCTAGGACTAGGGCTTCATATTATTATTATACAAATTCTAAACGCCTCTAAGCATTTCGTATAACACTATATAGCTGAATTATTCATTTCATGTCAATATTAGGTTAAATTATACACTTCACAAGACAATTAACTAAGAATAATCTTCATTAAAAAACTCGTTTAAGCTTTAGTAACACTTGTTCACTAGGAATATTTTTAATTGCTTAATAAATAAATTATATCTCTCTAGGTTCCTCAAGGAATTCGGTAGGTGATTGTATATTTTGATGGTCATGTAATGAGGGCTACAGGACACAAGTTTTAATGTAGTAGATGGTATTTTAAGCTTATTAAGGTTTCGATTGTTTCGCTTATTATTTGTTAATTCAGAATACATGTCCATATTTTCCCTGATAAATTTGCACGACTCTAATATATACATGGAGGTAAGAGTAAGTATCTGATGCTTTACAAAATAGGGCCGGCAAGAATCCATTTGATCAATATTCACCTATTGCTTCGGTTGAAAGTGCGTGCGTCCACCGTGACCCCCAGCTTTAACCAGGTCGTTCGGCTCGTTGATGGACGTCCTACGCTGCGCTTGCCGATTCGATATCTTTTCGGCACCAACGGCCATTTGTTCTCCGTGCTATATGACCTGCCCATTGGCACTTCTACGAGCTAATTCGCTTAACTATGTCATTGATTCTCGTTCATTGGGGTGGTTAAAGGCCTATAATTTTGCCCATGTGGTACTTAATGACATAAGTAAAATTGCAATCAGATCCTATATTATTTTATTTACAGGAACGCTGTGGTGGCGTGTAGTTATGGCAGGAACGTACGAGTGCAGTTTCATAGATCGGATCAGCAGTTTGGAGCATAGCAGTTGAACCGAAGTGTAGAATCCAACGCCTTGTAACGTGGCATTGTGACGTAGGTTTCCACTATCTTAGGCTGTCTTATTGTATTATTTCAGCGTATCGTGACCGATTGTTTGGATACTAAGATACCTACACGGTCTTAAGGGCGTTTATACCTGCTGAGCTAGCAACGTTGCATTTTTGTTAGTTCTCGATTATTCCATAAAAATTAAATGAAAATTCAAAATTTTGTCTGATAGAACACTTCTTAATATATAAGTTAATGCGTCTACTTCAATAATTATGCGTAATAGTCTTTTATTTTCTTTAAAAACCGATAATAAACATTTGTTCGTTTTTAAAGAGTATAAAAGTCTATAACGAATAACTATTGGAGTAGACACATTAACTTATTAAGTAGTCAATTAAAACTGCTAATAAAGTTCTAAGACATTTTTAAGAAGTGTTCTATTAGACAACATCTACGAGTATTAGACAGCTCAGCAGGTATAAACGCTCTTAACACGCCGTAATTTAAAAGTGCTGATGGGCGTATATTCAGCGTTTTTGCAGCGTTTGTTTTTTGTCATTAGTGTCTTCGCCGGTGTTATTAAAAGAGCTTATGCTCAGGGTTGTTTTTTTTATGAAAATTTAAGACAATGCCGATGCTGAATTTAGCGTTATTAAAATTCTTGTGACTTGTCTTTCCGTTGTGCTATAATAAACGTGGGTCGCTAATGACGTTTGACCGCGCGGTCAAAACGCTCGAATATTCGCCCTGATAAACTTCACTTGTAACAGAACAATGATTGAGCCATTTGTTAGTTCTTTAACTCAAAAGCATAAATTCCTTATAGCGGTTCACCGAATCGCATTTCACCTCGATCGTATATTTAATTATAGCGTTGTGTCGCAATCTTAGTCACAATCGTGTATTATATTAGTCGCTATAAATTTTAGTCGCATTTCATCTCGATCGTGCATTTAAGTAAGTACCTATCGCGTTGTGTCTGAATCGTGTTTTTTTTAGTCGCTATTAGTTTTAGTCGCATTTCACCTCGATCGTGTATAAGTGTATTTTAGTGCAAACATCAATTTAACGCGCCAAATTAATTACAGTCCCAAGCACATCGATCGCGGCGAATTGCGTCCAGGGTAAAATACTAACTACATGCTACGCGAAAAATTGCGTCAAGTACAAGATTCTATATTGAAATGTTGTTAGTTTTTTTTTAGATATAAGTAGGTAGACCCGCAACTCTCGCGCTGTCGTCAGTCCTCCTAGTGGGAGGCCTGCTAACGCTTCATCTTCCACCATCACGCAACATGCATATTTGATTTAAGTCTCCAAAATAGCGATCATGATATTCATGATAAGCATCGATGTTATCAACTCAGTTACAATCGATACGAGAAAACTTTCTGCATGATCTCTTTGGCAGATGCATGGAATGTCAATATGACATCAGTAGCACGAAGGATCCATCTTGGTGCCTTCAGTTTCTTTGAATGTACGGCTAAAATGGCAGGAGTACCTATGGACAAAGCCTAATTTGTGTTTAATTTATTATGCACTTCCCTCCCGCGTCCTCTCGCTTCGCTTCACTTAGAATAATTGTCAGCTCACACCACGCACGTTTTCCAACAATGAAATGTGGCAAAGGAAACTTACCAAAATTGTAGAATTTTTCATATAGGAAAATTTCGGAAACCTCTCAAAATTTTGTATGGGGATTGAATCTTTCCGTTTCTTAAATTTAAATTTCCTGTTATATCTTGTACAAAATTCCAGGAGTTTCCGAAAACTTTTCCAACTTTGTGAAAACTTTCCGCAACTTTCACATCTGTAGCAGCATCGTGTCGCATTTTGGTGTAAAGAGTAACCTCTAGGTTTAATCAAGCTTAATCGGTTTAGTCGAGTCAACGGTGTTGATAATTTAGCAACTTCACTTCCCACAGGTGTGCCTAGACAAAGTAATGTTCTATGTAACTACAGCCGGAAACAATACCAGAATAGAATGAATTAGGTTGTTTGATTTCGTCTTTTGCTGTTACACCAATTTACGTACGATCAAGTCTTACTTCGTAAGCTCATGAATGTCAATTCCGTTCTAATGAATATCAATTAGTGCATCAGTGAGATATCAGAAATATTAGACACGTATTTGGACTTTAGTCAACCACACAAACAAAAAAAAGTTTAAAGTAGGCATAAGTTTTATTCTTGAAACTACTTAATAAGTATACTTATTATATATTTAAAAAATAGACTCGGTAAGGTCTAACAATTTCTAAAAACATCAGGTGAGTACTTTTTTTTCGCTGAAGTCATCTTAAAATCAATACCCTTAGAGTAAATAAGTTTTCGGTTAGAAAATACTTCTCGATCGCGTTCGCGTTAAAATCTCAATTCGTATGGAAACACGAACAGCGCCTCTAGCGGAACGTTTGCGATGCTCGTGTTTCCATACAAATTGAGATTTTAACGCGAACGCGATCGAGACGTTATAAATGTTTAGTGTTTTCTTTTTTTGCCATTTTTTCTCTTTTTAAACGGAATATTGTGTCGGTCTTCACTTTAGTAACATTGGTTTTATTTTAATCTATGTTGAACAGATGGTCCCAAAGGAACAGCGCCGTTCGCAAGACCGGCAATTTTTGCTGATTTGGGACCATTTCGTGACATACAACTTTCTTACAGTTTTAATATCTTTTTGTTATGCTACGCTACTTTGTCACTAATAAATTATTTCTATTTCTATTATTTCTATAGACGTATTTTGTAACCGAAAACTTACACTAAGGGTTACAGGTGAACTTTGATACCCCTCGGATTCGGCCTGTGAAATTCGATACGAAATAATTTACTCACACGTAGCTTCGTTTTGGGAGGGGGGCGCGGGGAGGCCCGTTCGCCATTTTCAAGAAAGGGTGGAGGAATAAGGTTGGTTGAATTTTCCATTCCGAATTCGTAGGGGGCGTCAAATACCTTCGCCCCGGGCAGCGGAATTCTGTCCTATGTTTTACAGTACGCGAATAATGGGAATAATATTATTATTATTATTTTTGTTGTTTTCCCTGTAATATTATTATTTATTTTTTTGTAATTTTTTCTTTAATTGTATACTGTAGTTTTTAAGTATTTTATTTGTAATTATATTATTATAAAAAAATTACTTTCTGCCAAGTTTCTTGCGGCGCATTCTTCTTGCCAATGATGGTCTTTCCGAAAGTGCCGGTAAACTATTAAAAAATGACGTGTAAAAGTGCTCATTGCGGCCTATTTACTGAATAAACGCTTTGAATTTGAATTTGAATTTGAGTAGAATACGGGACGAGAATGATTCATCACATCATACTACGATCCATTCGATTCTTCACGCTGTTGGTGGTTATACCTGAAAGGCGACTAAGGGACCTAACTTGAGAGTGGGCAGTAATTCTCTCTACTGCCAACTATGAACTCCGGACTACTTACAGTTCTGTGGTGTGAAAGGCAAAGGAAAACTACCACCTATTTTCCCTAGAAAGCTTTCAGTTCACTTCTGATTTTCATCAGACAACCATGACCACTTTGTCAAGAGTGTAGACTTACGAATACTTCGATAGTTCCGCACTATAGCTAGCGGGTGATTTTATGTAGCACGAAAATAACCCCGCATTAGTTTAAAGCCCCTTCGAGATACGTATTATTACCTAGGGCTTAAACGGGCGGATTCAGCTGTGCATATCCAGGCCAATTTAATCACCAATCACGCAGCACCTACGTCAGTGTACATAGGGTAATAAAAAAGGCGCTAAACTGGATTCCATGTCACATATTCTACTATACGCACGGATTTTTTAATATTTTTACTTAAATAAAAAACATTGTTTTACATCTCTCCTGTTCGGAAAGTTTAATTTTCGTGTGTGGAAAGTAATTTTTCTTTAATTTTTCAATTAACCACGGAGTCAAAATGGTCGTGACCAACTCGTTTTTTTTATAGTCGGCCGTGGCAAGTCGCCATCGAAATGGTACCGTTGAAGGTTGGATATAAGTAAATTCAATTTATTATTATTCTCATTTTTTTGGTAGTATATTACTTTCCTCACAGTCGAAACGAAAAGTAGTGTCTAACTCAGGTTAAATTACACATTTCCCCTCGAACTATTGGCGCTCTCACTAATATCTCGGGTGAAATGGGTCACTTTCCACCCTTGGTTATCAATCTATTATTTCCGCGTTAAAAATTGCTGACTTGGCAACACTGCTTTACCCAATCGCATTACCCACGCTCACGCTTCTACACGGTAGCAAAACATCTTAGAAAATCTGGTTAAGTACGTAAAACTTTTTGAATTTTGAAATGGTAGGTGCCTGAAACGTGACGACTTTACCACTAAGTATTTAATTTTGGTGACAAAGTATTTAAAAAATCCGAAATTATTATTTTATTACGTAATTAACTAACAGCCCTAAATGCTGCATCTTCAATGAAATCCTAGCCTAGTGGCGCCCTCGTTCCGGAAAATTAATAACTAAGTACTGAAACTGGTTGATGGCTTACTTGCGCCATCTAGCTAGTCTTAGTAGAATCAGCTGAAAACCGATTAATGAGTTTCAGTTGTTTCGCGCACTCGTTTCGTAAGTTTATAATGTAGTTTTACTGATTGCAGTGCGATTAAAAAAACTCGTTTATAATTAATAATTTTAATAATATTCGCACGAATCTTCTTTTACGTGTAATATTGATAAAAAGCTTAAAATAGACCACTACATTTGTAGGATTTGAATAGTTTTTTTTTATGTATTTATTTTCTTTTCTTATTTTAGTACCTAACCTATTTGTTAATTTTTATATAGTGTGTTAACGGCAGCCAGGCTTTTTAAAGGGAGGTTAAAGTAACGTATTACTGTATTAACCATGACATTAATTTAAGTATTAAACCCACCCACCCCGCCCACGTCTCCCGTATCACCCAATATTATGTAACTGGATATTTTGGATATAAATCTAAATCTCGTCGCAAGTCAGCGTCCTAAAGTCAGTTCTATCGTACTGTGGTAGACTCCGGATGGCATTGTAGAGAATGCCTCCGGGGCTGATTGTGGGGGCGAGGTCCATTGCCCCCACAATAGAGTAGTCAGGCCTTAGATGGCCCAGGTCCACTCCTTCTTGCAGCAGCATGTGGAGTCTAGATATTTGCCGTTCAGTGACGCGACTGAAGCCTTGAATATTTTCTCTGTAGTCGCCTGGAAATTAAAATATTTTTTTTTTAATATTTAAGCTTTTGCTGTTTTTTATTCATTTATGTAAATTAAGCTGTGATATTATACCTTTTGAGTGAATAATTAAACTATATAAAGTATGATGTGCTATGAGTATGACTCACCCATGAAGGCGATACCGATTGAACACTTGTTATAGAGTCTAGTGTGCATCCCTTCCCTGTTCCACAGGAGAGAGTCGTACACGCGGCCGTCGTTACCAATCACGAAGTTGTAACTGTGAACACATCACCATCGTCATGGTCGTATTAGCAAACAGATGTCCAATGTCAGAATGGGGACAGGCCACCATATAGAGACAACGTCTCTCCAGACAGATGTTACGCCTGCGGATTGAGGTCCGAAGGATGAGAGAGAGAGTGTCGGAGATATTTATGCGTCTTAGTCTGCCTGTCCACTGCAGGGGAACGCGGCAGCTGAGCGCTGAGCGAGAAAAAAATCCACTAATAGAATTGCGTAAAATCTTCGCTACTCTCCAGTGGACAGGGAGTTGATACTAGTTAGCTTAAAAATTCATACAAAACTGGGAAACGGGGAAGTGGAGAGGCTTTATCGACAAATGGAAAAACAATCCGCAACGTTGACTAAGTCTAGATGTTTCTCCCGCAATGCGGCCTTAGGCTATGTACGCATTATGCGGCTGACCGCGCGGCTTTAACGCGCCGTCTCTTTTTCAAGTGATACTTTGAAGAGGGACGGCGCGCTGAAACCGCGCGGTGCGTGCATAGCTTGACCTTAAACACTTACGGTAAATCATAACCTAAAAAAGACATGGTTAAGAAGTACTCCTGCAAGTTGCGCATCGCAGCTGCGCAGGAGTCGAAGTCGAAGCACTCTGGGCTGACTGTATGATGGATGACGACCAGTCTGATGGGGCTGTACTCGTCTAGGGTTCGGTTGCTAGGGGCAAAAATCGCGTCCCACATTTCTCGGGTCACCCTCCATGGCGCTGCAGATATAGAAAGTTTTTTTTAGATACATAATAGTCTATGACGCTGTGTTTTTTTTTACCATCAGACTGTATCGTTCGATCGGTCCGATTTATCGTAAATTCTTACGCCACATACATGCTATAGGTACAGGTTCATCGTAACGATCTTCATCTCAGTTCCTAAACTAAAAAAAATATGTGTTGTACATACCATGCAAACTTCCACCGAAAATTGGTTTGAACGAAATCTAGTAAGTAGTTTGATTTTCATCATCATCATCATCATCATCCCAGCCAGCCTATATACGTCCCACTGCTGGGCACAGGCCTCCTCTCAGAACAAGAGGGCTTGGGCCGAGTTTGTTTTTAATACGTCATAAATCGTAAAGTAAAGGAAACTTTTATATTATGTTACTTGCTACGAAACTCTTCATGGGCGAGTAGTGCGCGCTTTTTGGTACTGTTTCGTTTGACGGTACAGTTTTTAAAAAATCGTACAAAACTGTACCTACAGTTTTCTCAAGTTTGAGCACAAACGTGTGTTTACACACGAATTCACACGATACAGTAAACAGTAGCGGTCGAACGGTGCAGTCTTGATCGTTAGGTCTCATCTCTGTAATGTTTTGTTTTGATTGACAAAAGAAAAAAACCGTGTCCAATATTTTCTGATAATCTAACATACGGACTTACTAAATAGAATATTTTTTTACTTCCCAATTATATCGTGAAAGGCCACCTAGGTAATCGACAGTTTCCTTGCCTGTAAAATCTTGTTTATAATATAAAAGTGAACCGCCAGAACGGAAAAAAACCTGGACAGAGTAGGATGGCGCTCTAGAACACCATTTTGACGCGTTTCTCCCAAACAACTTATTATTTCTCTGGAATTTAAAAGCAATTCGATTCTTTGACCTTGGGAATCGCGAAAAACTTGATGAAATATGAGATTGGGTGTGTACATTTTCTATATTAAGCAAAATAAAATCACAAGTTCGAATTTCGAGCCAAAAACGAGCGATCTATTATCTATGCCAGTGTTGTCATTCAGGGAAAAGAAATCTATTTATTATCCTGCATTGCAGTCTGTAAAGCTCTTCACCCGTTCATTGCCACGCGCCAGCAGGGCTACTACGAAACTCGAAATTCGAAGTTCGTGTCGTGCGGCCCCTTTCGCTCTCGTATTAAATAGTCTAAGTGTCAGAGGGACCGCACGACACGAACTTCGAATTTCGAGTCTCGTGGTAGCCCTGCTGATTACGCTGGGCTTAGAGTCATGAAATTTGGTATGTAGATAGCTGGATGTCTGAAATAACACATAGGCTACTTTTATTCCAATATTCCCACGGGATAGTTGTTCTTAACACAACACCTCAATGAAGATTACGACATAAATTTTGGGATTTCCTACGGGAATTTTGTAAAATCCCGGAATTTTAATTGTAACTACCAGATCGAATAGTTTACGCGTGCGAAGCCGCGGGTAATGTCTAGTTAATTAATACCACTTAAACAGTAAATAAATTTTAAAAAATCCAGTTCTATTCACCTTCTGGAGGGAGTAGTGACTCAGTGGTCTTAGCAATAATGATTAAGTGAATAAGAAGCGCAATAGTGATCAGCAGCGCTAATATTATTCCAGCCCAACAAAATCGTATCCAAATCTTGTTTTTCTTCTTCTTATCTCTATCCGGGGGGTGACGATTAGCTGAAATGAAATAAGTGAACAACATGCTAGCTTAATCCCGTGACGTATAAATGTGATGCCGTCTCTGTTTGTCTTGTTCGAATAGAAGGAGACGGCATCACATTTATCCGTCAATTAAAATTAAACAATGGGTGGTGAAACAGCCCCTAAAGGTGCTGTTAAACTTGAACATTCACTTGTAACAGAACATCGAGTATTCGTCTTTTTTAGGGTTCCGGAGCCAAAATGGCAAAAACGGAACCCTTATAGTTTCACCATGTCTGTCTGTCTGTCTGTCTGTCTGTCTGTCCGTCCGTCCGCGGCTTTGCTCAGGGACTATCAATGCTAGAAAGCAGTAATTTTGCACGGATATGTAAACTATGCCGACAAAATCGACAAAAACGTCACTAGCACTCGATGATTCCATTTTTGTAAGTTTACATTCGCACTCTCAAAAAATGTCCACGGAAAATTCGCAAGGTTCCCAGTCTGTTTGCCAATTTGTTTTTCTTTTTTTTCTTAGTTAGTAGCCAGTAGCAGATATTTTTACCCGCGATCTGTCAAATTTCGGATGGGCACCAGGTTGGCCAACCAAACACACAAAGTTTTTTTTTAATATACGGCTACTTATTGTTTTTGGTAGGATTGGTAGCAACAATTTTTTGTACGCACTCTGACAAATTTCATAAGACCGTCAGGTTGACCAACTTAACACTAGATTTTTTTATACTATGCATGCAGGCTAATTTTAAAGCAAAAATACTTGTGTTACTTCTTTGGAGGTGCAATTTAAAAAAAATCTAAAACAATGCAATAAAGCATTTTCATACATTTTTAAGTCTCGCTTTGTGCTGGGTATTAGTGCGGTTATGATGAAATTAAAGCATAGTTGGAAGAAAACTCATTTACCGACCTTGGGCTTCATGACAAGAAAATTTGAACGGACAATGACTCATTTACCGACCACGGGTTTCATGACAAGCACATTATGGTCGAGGGTTTTATTTGGGGGGTTGCAAGCAAGGTAGCCTGCATGTTAGGACACTGTTTACGAGCAAGTGTGATGAAAAGTATTTTTTGATTCATTGATTTTTTTGAAAAATATAGGGGTTTAATTTTTTCCCAGAGACCGACTCCCGCTTGGCAGGTATTTATTTGTTGATTATGCTTACAGTTTATTTATCGCTATTATCAGTCCGAGTTTGATGTATATGTACCTATGTTTAAAAACATTGTAGCGGCAATAAAAATGCAATATTATATTTAAATTTCAGCTGCCTATCTATTAGATACGGTTTATGAGATAAAACCCTGTGGCTGACAGCAGGAGAGAGTTTCGTTTGTCACTTGATGAGTAAGTACATTACGGTACCCTGAAAATAAACTAGGGTGTTAATTTTCTCATTCCACTCGAATTTGAAGTTCAACACAGTTTTTCTCCACCCTGGCTCTTTAAAACTTTTAGCAGCTTAAGGCCACGCATACACCAAAGTTGCGTGAGGAGATGGAACAATGTACCATCAGCCAAATAAGTGGTCTACCAATTTTTAAACAAGTTCCTGTCAAATAAATATGTCGCTAAAGTCGAACATACAAGTTGACAAACACGTCTATTGGCATTATTGTTTTATGATATGCAAACGATTATCAACTTTAGGGTGGTAGACCACATATTTGGCTGATGGTACATACGAGGAAAAAGTCGACCTATCAGGAGATAAATCCATGATGGATGACGCTGAAAATAGCTACCTAATCCATCTTGTGGCTAGATGGTCCATCTGCTGGGTCCCAATCTGGGGTTCCCACTCTTAGGTAACTCTAAACTTTCTTTGGTAACTCTCTTTGGTGGTTGTGGTATCTCCAGGAAGAGCGGGCAGGTATTAATATTAGTTCTAGGACTAATATCTCTAATCTCTATGTATATACCTGTGTTTTCTGTACTGCTTACTGTGTTGGTGCGCAATAAAGAGTTATTGTATTGTATTGTAATATTAGTAATAGTATAGTCAGGTAAAAATACCTCTATTTGGCTCACTACATTCGACAATCTGCGTGACAGTCACGATCTCGAACTTGGGTCCGATATGCACACCAGTGGATTGATTTATGTTCACTTGTTCTATCGTCGGCACCGTACGGGCCAACAACTCTGGTGATATTACGTCGTTCAGCACGGAAAGTTGAGGGCCTGTACTCGGACCCGCCTCAACCCTCAACTCCAAGTTTGAGCACATCACATCCCAACTCTTTATTAAGCAGACAGTGTTTTTCTGTCTCGAAATCGCAATTTCACGATAAGTACCTACTCGTATCCTTCACACTGAGTCGATGGCGATAAACGATTAGTTATTTATCTAATTATTATCATTGCGATTATTTATCGCCTAGCTGCTTTGTAGACTGCTTCTAAGGTAATTGGATACTTTATGGCTTTTTAGACATAATTCTACTTAAATATTCTGTGTTTTGATTGCTGGGTGCTGGTTATAAATCGACCGTTGATTCGAGTACCTATAAGGGCTAGCGAACACTTACAACTTTTGCATCAACTACAGTTTGCTTAATTGATTCAAAGTTGTACCTATGTAAGCGCTAGCCCTGCTTAGCAAAAATGTAACTCAATTTACTTAAGCGTTTCTTAATAATTAGATTATTCCTACCTAGATAAGTGGAAAAGACCCACAAAACTGTTTTTTTTTTTTAATATAGACAAATCCTATTAATCCTACTAATATTATAATTTATAAGTAAATGCGAAAGTTTGTGAGTGAGTGAGCGAGTATGTTTGTTACTCCTTCACGCTGAAACGGCTGGGTTAAGAGTTTTGAAATTTTGGACACTTGTTCCTAACACAGCTTCAATGAAGACCATGATTATACATTTTGGGAAATCCCAGGGGAGTTTTGTAAAATCTTGGAAATAGTAAAAGTACGAGTAACTACCAACTAACAGACCGAATAGTTTAGGTATGCCTGCGAAGCCGCGGGTAACCTCTACAATAAGTCTTGGTTAAACATTAGGTAACTTTTTAATTCAATATTATTTGGCAGTAAGTATGTATATTTTGTTAACTGTAGTTAAATTAAAATCTACACTACAATTTATTTTAAATTATTATATGGATTACTCTTAATAATGTCGAGAGCACAAAATATGAGATTGTAACTTATTCCGAAATTTTAAATTTGAGCCACATTCTGTCTGTGGCTCAGATCATTCTGAATGAGATGGAGTCATTGTAGGTTTTTTTTTATGTACAGTGTACGAATATTTGCGCGCTTGTGTGTGCCCTCTGTTACGTATTTTTATGACCGATATTTTTTTTCTGAAGTATGTTGCCAGTCCCGATTTCTTTAGTCACCATTTCATAGTGCTGCGTTTCGTTGGTCCTACTTAGTCCTACTCTACATCGTTCCTCTAATCATACATTTAAGTGGCTGTTTGGACATCCATTGATCAGTGTTAACTGACGGTTAAATGTGATGCCGTCTCCGTCTATACGAACAAAACAAATAGAGACGGCATCGCATCACATTTAACCATCAGTAAACACTATTTAATAGATGGTGGTTAAATAAATGGCTAAATCAGTAAAATTTTGTTTTTTGAAGGGCCTGATTATCACTACCAATTATTATTATCGACTAACTTTAAGTGACAAATATATGTA
Organism: Choristoneura fumiferana; assembly: GCF_025370935.1. Classification (NCBI taxonomy): domain Eukaryota; kingdom Metazoa; phylum Arthropoda; class Insecta; order Lepidoptera; family Tortricidae; genus Choristoneura; species Choristoneura fumiferana. The sequence goes on from NC_133472.1 coordinate 38,001,737, forward strand.
CGTGATGCCGTAAGTATCTGTTTATTTTGTCCGAATAAACAAAGGCGGCATTACTTTTATCTGACTTTTATAGTTAGTAGACAAGTAGTGAAACCGGCCATAAGTCTATAATATTTTTCACCCTATGATGAGTATTGTGACGTTACGAGTTTGACAGTTTTAGGGATGTAGGTACCATTTATCGAGTGAACAATCGATTTTTCTAAGAGTTATTAGTGCCTATTTTTGTTTTGCAGAAGTTGCATTATATTTAAAAAATATATATTATTTATTCCAGTTTTCCGCCCACTGGCCACCGTTTTCTCGTTCTCGCTGGAAATAATCCCTCAAACGAATTACAAACTCCCGACTCTGGGAGTTCAAAACAGTCTTTTAGACCGTTTCGGCATTTTGCTAAAAAATAACAACAAACTTAACGAGAAACAGTAACAAAAGTCAACAACAATAATAACAGAAATGAACAATAACAAAATACAATGAAAAGAAAAAGCAACGGAAACGCACTTGTACTGACAGTGATACTGAGAAGCACTGCAGGGCTACTACGAAACTCGAAACTCGAAGTTCATGTCGTGCGGTCCCTCTGACACTTATACTGTTTAATACGAGAGCAAGAGGGACCGCACGACACGAACTTCGAGTTTCAAGTTTCGTAGTAGCCCTGCTGGCCACAAGAGGCACAAGATGGCTGCAATCGTGTTCCAAAATGGTTCCAAATAGCCGGGTTTACAAAATCTTGCAAATTTTGTTTAAAAATTTTAAATGTCTTAGTGTTCATTGTCATTGAATAATGAAACGCGGCAATTGCCGGTAATGTTGTGTCACGTCACTACTCTGTTCCGTTTCACACATTGCGTCATTATAAAAAATATATATTTTTCTATCGTATTCGATGGAGTCTATTTAGTGGACACTGATATTGCTATATATTTTTAAAAAGTTCAGTTTTACATTTTTTCCATTATTTTGCCACATAGAAATTATTTTTAAAAAATATAAGTATATGGAAAATTTACAAGTGTCACAGAACTAATCGTAGGTGAAAAATACATTAAAGGCATTATACTGTACTTACTAGTATGAAAACAATGTTTTAAAATGCACCTCTAGGCAGTATAGCTCTAGCTGCCTTAGCTTTTCTGTCACGGGATCAAAACAAAAAAGGTCACCTGACAATGACAGATGACAGACGTCAGTGTCAGTCAACCTGAGCCTACACGCGAGGCGAAGGCGAGGTGTAAGCACGCGTTTGTATTAATTGCATTTCACCGACGACAAGCGAGTGCAACTCGCAAATAAAACTAATTACAAAACTTTTATGTTTCTCCATACTTAGTCTCATTTGTACTTAACGCCTGCACACCTTAGTAAGGTCAGTAACGGCTAATCGTGATAGTGTTTATCTCTAAATCCCCGAGAATTATTTCGAACACGCTGTTTTTTCACTATTTCTCAGAAGCAAACCGACCTCACCGGATGAGTATGTCCTTTTACTTTGTCCTTGGTTGTTTTATACACCTCATAAAACAACTGGTGCCTTCGCGAAGTCGCTACAACTTTTTCTTCTTGTTGCAAACTTTTGTGTAATAAAATTGTGTTTGTTTTCAGTGTAAATACTGCCAGTAAACATGAAAGTTAACAAAAAGTTACTGCCTATAAAAGGGCACTTTTTCCTCTTCAATGCTGGTAAGTACATACATACTTAAATATTCGAAATAATTAAAAAACACTGGATTATTATTTACAGCCTTTAAAGTTTATATTCACTTTTAAACATAAAATAAATAGTTATGTACAAGTTGTGTTTTTATGAGTGTACTTGCATTAGATAAAATAATCACACTTATGATACAAATACACTTTTTTTTAAAGATAGCATAATTCTATTAGCATTCAAAAAAATAATGCTCAAAATTACTAAGTACTTTTAGTATTCCGAGACCAAATTAACGAAAAGGATTACCAGACTTATTAAATGGCCATCTTTTGTTAGTGAGCAAATAAAATATACCTTGCATTGCATTCATTTTATTTGATGCTTTTGGCCAGTGGTTTCTAATATTTTTTTGATCATTGACTACTTTTATTTCTTTATTGTTAGCAAAAACCAAACTAAACATAATTAATGTTTAAATTTAAATTTTGCATTTATTAACTGCTTAGGCTTTTCAGAGCAAGTTTATAATTTTAAATTTTATTTTGCTGACCTTATTTAAGCTTATGTGGACCACTGGCTGTTTTTTGTACATAAATTGTCCCATGTATTTGTTAAATTTCTACTTATGTGAAATTAGGCAGAGATAGGTGGCGCAGGCGATGTTACGGGCATGATGTTAGAGATCACATCACAAATTATTTACACAACATTGTCACTACTTTGAAAAAATCTCCTATCTAAAATCATTATATCAACAAAATTGAACCTTGACATAATATAAATGATTATAAAGTTTACTCAGAAAAATTATCGATTATGAGGTACGAGTTTTTATAAAGTAGTGGCGATATACTTAGTCGAGGTATTAACACAAACTTAATTTTTTATTTACCCATTGATGACTTAAATGCGAGTCTTTTTTGAACATTATACATCCATAAGTTTGAAACAAACTATCTAAGCCAAGCGTAGTGTGGATACTTCAAAAGTTCTTATCTTTATTGCATAATTTATTCCTAACTACATTACTTATCAGTTTGATTTGATATATGGTACAGAACTAGATTGTCCTACTTCATTATCAGAGGTTGGTATGATTAAGCTTAAAATAATAATGAAACTAAATTTTGCTTTTTTAATCATTGCGAGATTCTGTTAGCAACAGCATTGATAGAGAATAAACTTGTAGGGACACAGGAATGCATAGCTTGAGTAACGTGATACCTACGACGGTTATGCACGCCGCAGTAGCTTTCCTCCGGCTCCACTGTCAATACGTGTACTTTGAAATAAATCTAATTGTTGTGTAAAATCGTTTATTCATTTGGATACCATCAACCTCGGGCTCGAGGCGTACACTCAAGCTGCTCAGTAACTATTAGTAACTTGGACGTGATCACAGCAGCATTTCACCTATAGTTACTGGCATAGATACAAACTCCTATCCATTTTTCAGGTTAAATAAAAAAAAAACAGTCTTCAAAGTAGACATTTCTAGTAAATCAAACCTATTTCGCACCTTGAGAATGGGACTGTCATCTTTAAAAATGACACGGAAAGAATTTTAACGCATGAGTAGTTTAATTTTGCAAGCTGACATTATTTTTTTTAGTGACAGTCTTATTCTCAAGGTGCGATTTTTCTGTAAGTACTTACGTAAAATAGATCCTAAGGTGCAAATAACATTGCCAACTCTAGGGTTGTTGAGTAACGTTTTAGTTGAATGCACAAGACATGTTATCATCGAAAGCTGCGCCCCTATCAACATCGACATATCGATATATCGACAGTACAGTCGCCTGCATTAATATTTGTCACAGTGGAGCGTGCAAAAATATCTGACACATCCTACCTTAGATTTATTTTTATTTTTTATTTTTTTTATTCGACTCGATGGCAAACGAGCAAGTGGGTCTCCTGATGGTAAGAGATCACCACCGCCCATAGACACCTGCAACACTAGGGGGATTGCAGATACGTTGCCAACCTAGAGGCCCAAGATGGGATACCTCAAGTGCCAGTAATTTCACCGGCTGTCTTACTCGGTTGTCTTATAGAGTTGTATCAGATATTTATGCATACTTTATTGTATCAAATAATAGTGTTAGTGACTGTACAGTCAGCAGCAGAAGTAGATGATTGTCTGTGTTAATCAAAATGATCTGAACACTCACACTCCCTTATTGCCTTAGCAGTAGAGTAGATCATTTTGAGCACCATAACTGGTCATCCGCTTCTGCTGCAGACTGTACTAGCTACTACGCGGACTTAGGCGAGCTTCTATTACATTATACTAATGCAACTTTATTTCAGGTACTGCACCTTTGGTCCCATATCTGTCAACATATGCTCGACAGTTGGGATTCAGTTCTGCAACAGTGGGGTTAATCTACACAGTGCTTCCTATATTTGGGCTCGTAGCGAAACCTCTGTTTGGTGTGATTGCTGATAGGTTTGTTATATTGTGCTATTTTTTTCTGAACTCTCTGTTGTTTTATAAGAAATTGATATCATAAGCATCATAAGTATTGTACTAGGAATATAAATACTAGCACTAGTAATATATGTATAACTGGGTAGTTGTACTAGCGTTTCAATTCAAACAAGTGAAAACTATAACACATCTACCATGTCAACAGAAATGTGCCCACGAAAATTGATCGGAATAAATGCTCGAATAATGTAATATGTATCCTGTCGCATATATTGAAGAGCTGAGTCAGGCAGATGGAAGGATTTTAAAAAACGATACAGTGTGCGTGCAATACAATTTCAGTTTACTAATATTTCATGCCAACTGTAGCTCATTTCCTTAATATATGTGACAGGAAACTGATAGCGATTGAAACGTTGGTAGAACTACCCAATGATTTTTCCAGACCACTCTAGTGCAATAGCTATAAATACGTATAAAAAAACTTTACAAAGCCTTTAAAATAAAGCCCAGTTTAGACCTGCAAGAAAAATAATGAAAGTAGCGTTACATTGCTGCGTTCGAAGCGTACAGCGCACTGCGTTCCTGATTCGTCGTATTTCTGTTTTGTCGGATTCCTGTTTCGTCGCATTCCTGATTCGTCGTATACTTGTTTCGTCGGAATTATCTATATATAATTAAGTCTATCATGCAGTAAACCAGTATTTATCAGAAAGGAAGATTCGTTTTAAATATTAAATACAAAAGTAGTTACGGTAATTGCATAGTTTCATTTGATATTGAAAATCCGACGAATCAGGAATCGGACGAAACAGGAATCCGACGAAACAGAGGGGCTACTACGAAACTCGTCACGCGCAACTTAAACTGGCTATACCTTCGTACTTTTTTGTTTAGTTGCCAAAAGAAAGAGAACGTGTGTCCAATTTCTGATAATCTACCTGACTAATTAGATTTTTATGAAACTAGCCCAGTTACGGTTCATAGTACTTCATAGTCATATCGCCAGGGACGTAACTATACGAGTATCACGGTTTCAACTATCTTACTGCGACGCCAACATCTGCAATGCATGACGAACGCATTCAGTGTGACATATCCTTTAATCCAGGTGCCAAACTATATCGTATATTTTATCGTTATCTCTCGAATTCTGTCTGTGTCAAGAGTAGTTGCGAAACATATAGGTATGTAGGTACGTATAGAATATGGGCCATAGGTTATTTAGGTAATCTTTACTAATAGTTTTAGCTCAGAATGTAGGTATAACTTATATTATTATACCGTACTGAATAATAGAATAGCTTTTTTCCTAGCGCATCGCATTTTACAATGTATTAAAAGCTATTGAACGGTTGTTGCAGTATACAGTGGTTATATTTAAATTTCGTAGGGAATTAGTGACAAATAGCACTGCACAGTTAACGCTTAATAAGGTAGAGGCGATTTAGCTAACACTTGCATTGAGTTGGAAACTGAACCTTATTAATATCGCAATACGTCACAATTTGCATTGTCATTATTGGAAATACAACTAGCTTTAGAAATATTCTTTGTCAGGTATGTATTCGACAGCTGCTTTTGATTCTGTGGTAGTATGCTCCAATAACTAACTAACTAACTAATTTGGCTCAGGGAACCAAAGAGGGTCTTGGCCTCCGAAACGAGAGCACGCCATCTGTCCCGATCGTGCGCAGCCTCTTGCCAGTCGTCGACTTAAGGGTTAAGTTACAACTCGGAATGGGTGCCGCAAGTTTACCGAGAAAAGTAAAATAACGTTATAAAGCATTCTTATTAAAGAGAGAATTCACGCGGCGGCAGTCTATCCGTTATTGGAGTAGCTAAAATAAAAATATAAAATTGACCTAACTAACTGTATTGGGGCATTTTCACAAAAAAGTGTACCCCTTCTTTTTTTTGGAAAAAATATGGTTTTTCCTACTCAGAATCAAGAGCACAATCGATTCCGATATTTCAAAAAATGTCCCAAACAAAAATGACAGTTTTGTGACGTTTTTTTTATACACTCAGTCACAATACTGACTCATGAAATTTTGTATGAAAAAAATAAATTAATTTTGATAGAAAAAGTACCTAAACTTTTTTTTTAAAACGCCCATTGTCATAATCATTTTGTCAAGGACTCCATTCGACTCCATTTTTACTAAGAAATGGAGTCAAATAACAACGTCTATTAACATTCCAAAATATCTTGCATGAAATCATGTCAATTTTCCTTACTAAGCGATCATAAATGGCGGTTTCACCTCTGATTGGCTGATACGAAAAATCACCACGACTGTTGCTTAACGTTCTCGACGTTTCTATCTACCTACCTACTCAAGGCCATATTTTTATTGAAAAGTATGTATTTGTATTTATTTTTAATGATGTTAGACTTACAATGACCTACTTATCTGATACAGACGACGGCGACGAACTAAGCCTTTTGTTAATGTAACTAGATAGACATCTGGGATTGTGGAGAATAATAGATGAGCATACTTATCTGTGAACACAGTCATTTTAATGCCAGTCATAATTCACACGATGCTTTCTTTTCAGGTTTAAAATACAGAAATCCCTTTTCATACTTTTCCAAATAGTAACTATAGTTAGTTTCTCTGCGATATATTTAATACCGGAGTCCACTACTAGTGTCGCTGTCGAATTGGACTGTGACAACGGCTTAGCTGTCGTCAAAAGCTGCTACCAAGAAGAATACCTCATAGACCCGTGTAAAATACAGACCGTCGCTTCTACCCATGAGGTTTCAGCATGCCACGTACGTATTCGTCCTACCCTCCTGAAGCCCACCATATAAATATTTTGAAAAAAATTGACAAAGCAATTAGAACCTAATTGTTTCGAGAATAAAGTCTAACTGCCGTCAAACTGCCATGGTGCAAAACAATAGAAAAACAAAAGAATTTTTACTTTGTTACATTGTCATAGATTCCTAATTCCCTTGAACTTATTGTGTAACATTCTATTGCACATTGGGCCGCACGAGGCTACAACAATACACTGCATTACAATAAAACACAATAACAAATGAACGTCAACATCACGTATCTAATGAACTATTCATGAAATAAATAACATGAATGAATAAATGGTTTATTTGTATAACATAGGTAAGTTATAGTGATTTTTAAGATTTAAGAGATTGTCTATGTTTTGCCGTTAGGCGTACAAATATTTGTTTTTTTTAAACAATAATATAAATATACCTACTTGAATTAAATTGTTATCTCCAGTTGTTATTGTTGTTTGTAAAAAAGTAATTTAAAAAATCAAAAAACCCGACTGCCTTTAAAAACTAAAAGCAAAAAATAAGTCTAGTGGTCTATACCTAGTGCCATCCACGAAGACGCGTGATTTTGTCAAAATTAGACATTAATGACATTGCAATAAGAACCACGGCACGCGTCATCGTGAATTACTCTACCTATAGAAGAACTCTGTCAAGTAGCTAATTTAAAGTTCAACAGTCGGGACCCCTTACCAAGAATTTTTGATCTGGTTACGATTACCGTAGATTTTTTTTTATTTTACCACTTTCGGCGTGACTGATATGTATATTCATGCTAAATTACAGCTTTCTAGTACTAACGGTCCCTGAGCTTAGCCGCGGACGGACAGACATGGCTAAACTACGTTATGGTTGACTACGGAACCCTAAAAACGTAACCCTCTTTCGGGCAGTCGGGTAAATAGTGCCTTAGTTCGAAACACCTTAGTATTATAATAAATTAGTTTTTTGTTATTAGCAATACGCTTGCTCTACGAAATCTAGATTCTAAATCTAAGTTTTTTTTTTTCAAAGAAAGGTTTTCGATTCGCAAGAGGCCCAGAGGTATCATAAAATATTATAGGTATTTTAGAGAAATATTATGTATAATGGTGGCAAATTATAAAAAACAGTTTTCAATGAGGGTTTTTCGACAGCCGAAATATCGCTAGATGGCGTTAGTGTCGTGAGGTCCGTTTGACATTTCTGTCACGCTTGTGACTGGATAAATATCTAAACGAACCAATCGCAAAAATATGAGCATTTTTCGATTTTCGGATTGTGATTCGCAAGCAAGACTGAAACGTCAAACGGACCTCACGCTCACGACACTAACGCCATCTAGCGATATTTCGCTTGTCGAAAACCCTTAATTATCTTTCCACTATTTCACACTAATTGACAGCACGTATGCAATTTCCAATTATACTGTACAAATAGAGTTTCAACGATATATAACATTGTAGTAAAAATTTAATTATGCTACCAGTTCAAAAGTCAAATCTAACTTTTTTGAATAGAAGCTATGTACAGTCAAGGGCAAAGATATCGATAATGTTAAGTGCATAAAGTCGTGTACACATATTTTTGTAACTTTGGCCGTGTCGATATCTTTGCCCTTGACTGTACGACCAATAATCGCTAATATTTCGAAGTGTGCATGAATGCCTACAGGCATTTCCGTCATGTTTATTTTTTAAATATTGTATCTAATTCGATGTTCACTCAATTTGTAGATGAACTGCGACATGAACTCGCCGAAAATGTGGCAAACAGTTTGCGAGCACTGGCACATGCCCCAGTACTGTTACAGTGCGACCGACAGCATAGAGTACACAGCGTACGTCACCAACGTCACTATACGAGATGAATGCGCATACATAGCCGCCAATAATGTCACGCTGGATGGTAAGTTATTTTGTGAAATTGATTCGTCCTCGAAAAATTTCTGCGGCCAAATATGTGCTTAAAGCCAGTTGTGTTAGAATTCCAACTTGTGTTTTCTATGGTTATGTTTGAGTCATTGTACCGATCATTTGACTCCGCTTGATTAAGTGATTCTCCAATTTCTTCTGAAGCAGCACGTTACGGCCAGCTTAGCTACCTATCTGAAACCAAACAATTTTTGATCTGCTAAAATATTATTGATTATTTAATCGTTCAAAATGCGATAGGTATTTACAGTAGTATATAACATTTCACAACTAAAAAAAAGTATTTTAATCATTCAGTTTTATTGATTTTTTTTAAGGTTTACCAAAACCTTTCTCGCAAAAATATAGCAAAACTATAAATAATGACGTAGACAGGGTGTAAGATAATTAGTGGATATTTATCCTGTGAACTGCGGTTATAGGGGATTAAAAGGACGATCCAAAAAGTGTACTTAGGTTTAGTAAAAGTGCCACAATTTGGACTTGTGGACTTGTTCAAGTTTTTGACCACGGCTACCTTGTTATTACTTATTTTCCGTCTAAATATTGTTGTATGCATATACTATCTGACAAGCATCATCACGTTATTAAAAAAAAAATTGCAAACTTTAATTTTGAGTTTTTGATCGTACATTACAACTTTCGAGCTTTTGCAGTCACTCTTAAAATCCAGTTTAATAATTAATGTTTAAATCAATTTATTTCGGAATTCATGTCTTATAATTTTAACTATAATACACTTAAATCCCACTTATATTATAAATGCGAAAGTATGTGTCTGTCTGTTTGTTTTTTACTTCATCACGTCTAAACAGCTGAACCGATTTAGATGAAATTCGGTATACAGATAGTTTAAGTCCCGGAAAAGGACAAAGGATGTTTTTATCCCGGAAAAATGCATAGTTCCCGCGGGATAGCGATAACCTAAAAGCGACGGAGTCGCGAGTAAAGGCTAGTAACTAATAACTTAAATGACTTAATCATCATACAGAGTTAGTTTGTACTTGTCTTACATCTAAAGTGTTAATATGCATTACTAGAGTTTACCCGCGGCTTCGCACGCGTAAACTATTCGATCTGCGACAATTGAAATTTCGGGATTTTATAAAATTCCCCTGGGAATTCCCAAAATTTATATCGTGGTCTTTATTGTGGTTGTGTTAAGAACAACAGTCCAAAATTTCAAGGCTCTAAGCCCAGCGGTTGAAAATTCAAGATTTTATCCCTATCCCGTGGGAATATCAGAATATAAAGTAGCCTATGTGTTATGCCAGATGTCCAGCTATCTACATACCAAATTTCATCCAAATCCGTCCTGCCATTTTAGCGTGAAGGAGTAACAAACACACACACACACACACACACACACACACACACACACACACACACACACACACACACACACACAATCTTTCGCATCTGTAATATTAGTACGATTGCCTAAATAATATAAAGTGCGCTAAAATAGTCAAATGGTCATTTCAAGAACATAAACAATACTACACTTGGTAGTGTATCTTACAAGATACATAATTTTAGATTATCTTTTTGTATTTTTTTTAAGTTAATTTTGTTAGCTCTACAAAAACCCAACGAGGCTTGAATTCAGTACACTTGACTCACCTTGCCAAGTTTAGGGTTTAAAGGTATAAAATATTGTTAACAACGTGACAAAGGAGACTGTTTTGCTGACACGTTTTCATAGTGCACAATCGCATTTTGTATGGGTAAAATTATAAATTTTATAATAATGTATCAGACTGCTACATGTCGTACATGAAATCAAAAACTGACGTAACTCAAAAAGCCCCAAATTTTGAGTTACGTCAGTTTTTGATTTCATTTGTCTACCGCGTACCGTGATGCACATTTTACTAACATTGCAAGTCTTTTTTGTAACTAACATTATTATGGTGCAACCTATACTTCGTTTTTTTAGCATTAGAATAAGGGTAAACAATCTTGACGAGTCTTTTTATTGAAAAACGTTTAGAAAAATCAGTAACTATTACTAATGATGCCAAAAGGATGTAAATGATCGTATGCCCTTGCTAATTGTTACATTATTTGCTGTGACTTGGTTTTCAAAAGTATTTTTTTTAAAGACACGTCAAGATCGCTTACCTTCTTTCTAATGCTACAAAAACGAAGTATAGTCTGATATAATTTATTTATTTATACTCAGTAATAATCTTTTCTCCAGGGAATATTTACACCCCACATTGTCGCATTGGTGGCGACTATGTCGACATAAACGAGCCTTGCAGTCTAAAATGCGACAACCAAAAGCTGGCCGGTGCGATAGGCGAACGAACGGCCAACATGACGTGTTTGAACAAAACGCTTAACTATCGTCTATGCGTTAGCGATAACTCCACATTAGAGCAGATACCCAAGGACTCCAATAGTGAATGCAAGGTATGTTTAAAGAACTTGATGTTCAATGAGGGCTATCGTTTTTTTGTCTTTCTAGATGGCGCCACTGTTGCGTGAGTTTTTTAAGTGTGGCTTTCAAAGTCTGTTATCACAGGAGTGAAAACAAAGTTTATATTAAAATCATATTTAATACACCTTAAAACCGTACCATAAAATATCGAGCAACCACAGTATTGCGTAGTCCCGTTTTGTTCGGAAAAAAGGGAGGACAAAAGTTTCCGAAAGACAAAACTGTCTCAAAACACAGACATTCATTGCGCGTAACGCATAATTGCCATAATTAATTTCAGGTAATGCAAAATATTCACAAAATTATTCTAATTATAAATAAACCCGCGTAGCTCACCCTAAAACTATGAGATTTGACATTTCTGAGACCTCACGCTACACTAGCGCCTCTAGCGGCGAATTCATACGCTATAGCCCTCATTGGCTATCGGTGTCACGGCAGGACCAGGCAGCGCTGGCTCCAGTTCTTGATCAAGGCAGAGAAAACGCCCACAACGAGGCATGATTCGTTTTTTTTTTTGTCTTTCTGGAGTTTATCATGTTTTTTTGTGTATAATTTGAATTTAACACTGCATTGGTTTTTTAACCAACTTGAAAAAATGAGGTTCTCAGTTTGAAAGGATATTTTTAATAAAAAAGTAAAACCGACGCCAAAAAATTTTTTTTAACTAAAATACATAGTACCTACCGACAAAAAACTTGAAAATGATTTTCTAATTTATTGAATCAGGCGTTACTTTGCGGAGGTCCATATCAATAAGTAGTAGGTAGTAGAGGTCGCGGGTGAGCAAAGAAATTCTTTTAGTTCAATAATTTTCTACTAGCTTGAAGTCGGTGCTTCGATCAGCACGGGCCAGCAGGAGTGGAACTATAGTAGTATACCTCACCATCGTACTTCTGCTGGCTCGTTCTGAGCCACCGACTTCAAGCTAGTAGTAAATTATTTTCAACATTTTTTTTTGGAATCCGTTTTACTTTTTTACCAAAAAATCCTTTATTAATTGTAATGCTGTATTTTTTACTGCAAAATAAATAAATGATATCTCACGTTGAGAACCTGTTTTTTATTTTGATGTAACTGCAGACCTGTATCTGCTGTTTCAGGCGTCGTGTGAGCTTGACCCGAAAACGCCCTGGCGTCTTATGGAGATATGCGAGGGTTGGAACGCCGATGAAGCCGATTCCTGCCACCCTAAGACCAGAGATGGCGATGTGATACCGAGCAACCTTTCCTTTACCGGATACTTGTCGTTGGCAACCACGCAGGCGCTGAAGGAGTGCGTTTACGTTGAAATTAAAAACATCACTTTGCCGGACGGTAAGTAAAGTAGTGAGGTTTCTTACTGTTTGGTCTATTTACTGTGTAATCTTCCGAGGTAAAGGAAGGAAAGAAGAGGATTAATAAGATGCATTAACTTTTTTCTTCAAGACCGGGATCTATTTCCTTGCTGAGATTAAGGTCCCGGTTCGCTACAATCAAATCCATGCTAATAATTTAAATCTGAAAGTGTGTGTGTTTGTATTCCTTCTTTCACGCCGCAACGGAGCAACGGATCGACATGATTTTTGGCATTGAGATATTTTATGGGCCAGAGAGTGACATAGGCTACTTTTTATCCCGCAAAATACACAATTCCCGAGGGAACAGCGCGCGATAACCGAATTCCATGCGGACGAAGTCGCGGGCAAAAGATAGTATCATAATACCATGTTACTTGTATGGCGCATGTCAAAACAGATTAGTTCCGAAGTGTCTAAAATCTTAAATAGATTTATTTTCCGTATAACAAAATGTCATAATTACCTTTACCAATTCCATCGGATATCTAAAATATAAAAAATATATTATTGGTAAAAAGAAGGAGTTGTCCTTCAAATATCGAATTATTATTATGACTGAAGGTGAAAGTTTCCTAATTAACAAAATTCAAAGATACTTTTAAATGGTCTAAAGATCAAAATGACTCTGTCTCATAATACCTAAAATTTGGACTGGGTAGGTACTAAATTTTCGATCGTATTTATAATAAAAATAAGCTACAAAAATAGGGTATATGTATGATGATATATTATTGGATGAAATCCAAGATGATAATGAATTAAGTTATTCATCGCTATATTTATGAAAAACAGTGATTTCGAAATTAAGACATTTTTCCATAGCAGCCTAAGTGCAAGTTTTAGTTATTTTGAGAGTTGTACGAGTGTAGAGAGTTGTCGAGAATACGGTGTTTTAAGAAGAACGTAGGTGTAAGTAATTTCAAATTTTAGACATTTTGAAACTAATCTGTTTTGACATTGCGGCTTACTAGGAACTTGGTATTATGACATTTGGTTGTAGCGAACCAGTAACAGATAAAGTTTTTATGTTTAATCTTCGTAGATTATGCAGTTTTTCTTTTCACTAAAATCGATGACATAGTTCCTTAGAATTAGATAGAACAGATCTTTTTCTTATAGCTTTAGTTAGAGTCCCCCATACTAATACTTACCCATCTAAATGATGGGCCAGGGTGAATATTCTGCCAGTCATTAGTCTCAACATCTTTCCAAGGCCTTGTCCGCACTGCGATTTTTTTCCGCGCTATATTTTTTCACGCGAATTATATTTAGTTAGATCGCTTTACACACAATTTCTTTGCGATTTTTTTTCCGCCTTTGCGGATACCCGTATAAGATTGAATGTGTTACAGAATTGCGAGAAAAAAATCGCAGTGCAGACAGGGCCTAGCGAAATTTAGAAGGTATATGTCGCACGGGGCGGTACTAGAATTACGAACATCGACTCATTAAAGCCCTGTCTTCGACTTCGGGCTTCTAATAGACTCTCGTTCGTAATTCCTTATTTACCGGCCTTAAGACACAATGTACTATATTTCAGGTGCCGTACATTATCCTAATTGTGCGTTCAAAGAGCTGTTCCAGACTTCGTGCGAGATTAGATGTGACAATGCTGTAGTAAGTATTTTTATTTAACTTCACCAGCTATTGTCTTTTATTCCTAATGGTATGCTAAGATGTAGCACACGGGTTTTAAAGCCTAAATAATTGAATAGTCCTAATTTGTACTTACCAGGAAAAAGAGAGAGTTAGTACTCAGCTTATTTAGCCCTTGAACGTCACAAACGCATACTAAAGTGGCAACGAACGAAATTAACTTTCAGTTGGTCTAGTACTTTTAGTCAGTTCAGTAACTTTTAACAAGGTTAGTAATTTTTAACGAGGTTAATAACTTTAACTAAAGTTGACGAACTATTGGAACCTTTAATAGTTTAAAAACACTAGAAAAACACGCTTTTATAAATGCACGTAAAAAAAAAATATGGATCATCATATACATTAACACATAGAACATAGTTTACACTTCAGCCCAGAAATAGAGACAACTTGAACGATCCATAATTTATTTGTTGTTTTTACGTGCATTTATTAAAGCGTGTTTTTCTAGTGTTTTTTAAACTATTAATTTATTTTATACTTTTTGGTCTTTGATAACGCAATATTTACACTATTCAATATACAATAGGTTTGTTACAACCTTGAAACTTGACCGTGTTCAAAGTTCATTACGTGGCCTTTCTCACAAGTGCAAACACGACTATGATACGATTTTCCATCATGAAGTTCCAGTCCATATCTTCCGGCTCCATCATCAGATCAGTTCGACAGTACCATATTATTGTATTGTCATCAGAACTACATACAGCTGCCAATTTTCATTACGCTACGACCCTTGGAAGATGGTTAAATTAGTTACCTTAGATTACATTACTTAGTTAGTTACATATAGGTCAACCTAACAAAAAACCTTGTTAATAAAAAGGTTAGTATCTTGTAAGTAAGTTTACGAACTATTGTAGCTTTTAGCAGGTTCAGTCAGTAGAACTAAGTCGAGCCTCCTTTCTACCTCATCAGTTGAACGAGGTCTTCGTAGCAGCATCAGACAGCAAGGCAAACGAGACACAATACACCAGGCAGTTCTGGCTGTTCTTCCTTCTGATGATCATCAGTTGGGTCGGCATGGCGGTGGTGGTCACGTTCGCGGACGCTATATGCTTTAATATTTTGGGTAACTTTATTTTTTAAATAATATGTGCTCAGTAATTTTGCTAATTGCATCGACATCTATGATATAGACTGCATGCGCACAAAATTTGTTCACAGCGCGGATTTGTGAACCTTTCACTATAGTTTGTTGACGTCTGTGACAGGGGTTGTGTCAAAGTAATATGGATGATTGATGCGCCGCGCGTTTTATTCCAAACAGCCAGTCTAGTGCCGTTAAGTACATTGATGTCGTACTTTGAACTTAAAAAGAAAGGGATAAGTTGGATTAACGAGCGCCTGTTTTTTCTGATTTTATCATCACTCTCATAAAATATATGGCTCTAAAATCAATCAATATTCAATCAATTCATTCGTACCAGTTCTTGTGAATCGGATTCGCACATAGAGGTTGTCCTTCACTCAATCAATTTATTCGTGCCAGTTCTTGTGATCGGATTTGCACATGGACATTGTCATTCACTCAATCAATTCATTCGTGCTAGCTCCTGTGAATCGGATTTGCGCATGGACATTTTCATTAACTCAATCGATTCATTCGAATTGTACATTTCTCACGAATCAATCATCGTGTACGTACATGTACACATGTACGTATCATGTATGTATAGCCTTTATTAAACTCTTGTTATTTTCAGGTGCTAAAGTGTCTCAATACGGCAAGCAGAGGTTATGGGGCTCAGTCGGCTGGGGCATATTCTCGCTCCTCACCGGAGCTCTTATCGACGCGTTCAGTGACGGCGAATACAAGAACTATGCCGTCGCGTTCGTCCTCATGTTCGTATTTATGATGGGTGACGTCATCGTTTCGTGTTTCGTTAAGGTATTTTAATTAATGAATTTATCCAAGCTTTTTTATCCATAGGATCAAGCTGAAATTGATATCGAATACTCAAATCTGCGGTCCCTTGAAGCCCAGAAAAAATCAAACTTCTAAGTCAACGCAATCAAAAGTTACAGTCATTAAACAACGTGTTTCCATACCAATAGCAGTGAAAACCTATAGGGCACTTCCAGTTGTCCTAGAAACTTGAAATTTGGTATGAAGGTAGCTATTATAACACAACCAACTAGAAAATTCTGAAAATCTTTTTTTTATTTCTGTCTGTAAATATTATGACTAATTTAATCTGAACCCTGTCAGAGTAGGGCTCTGCATACAATGGATGTATTAAATCACTTGGAAAAATCGAGAAATATCTTCAAGACACTATTCCCGTTTACATACCTATAAATGTGCACGGAACCCTCGGTCTAAATACATCCCACTCTCAATAACTCGTCTCACGTCTCTCAGAATGAGAGGGCTTGGCCCGTAGTTCCAAGGCGAACCTTGTGTAGATTGTTAACTTCACACACGCCATTGAATTTCGTCGCAGGTATGCTGCCACACCATGTTTTCCTTCACTGTAAAGTTCATGGTGAATTCCCAATTCGCATATAAATTCCTTAAAACTGAAGTGCGAGCCTGGATTCGAATCTCATCTTTAGAGACCGTAGGTCAAACCAATAGGCCACGACGATTTCTGTTTTTTTTTTTTTATCAAAATCTTATTTTGCAGATTGAGTCTACAAAAATGTCAGTCAGTATCTTAGCTGACGTTGGGACGCTGCTTACCTCGCTGCCGACCGTGATATTTTTCCTGTGGACCATAGCCGTAGGCTTGTGCACCGGTTTGCTTTGGCAATTCCTCTTCTGGCATCTGGAAGACATAATGAAGCTCAACTGCAATGGATCGGACTACATTAAAACGTTGCAAGGGCTTGTCAGTGCAATACAGACATTTTGTGGGGAGATACCGTTCATGTTTGTGTCTGGTGAGTAATATACATAAATATACCCTTGTTTGTTCCCGTACAGTGGGGGTAGGAAAACCTTTGTCAATTATTAAATTGATTCCTTTACAAAGTCATAGACTCTTAGTACGTTTTGAAACCAAAGTACTAAGTAGACAAGTGCATATCAAATTATACTTACTTGACATGATAACAAGGGTCAAAATAGTATACACCTCTAACATATATCTAGTTTCATATCAATACAAAACCTTTTTAATAAACAACTTCGTAAAAGTTTCAATCAAATAATGGTCAGTGTTTGTCAGTGCCAAGGTGTAGTGGTAGGGTTGCTATGGTCATCTGATTATGTTTAGCAGGTTGACAGGTTGACGCAGTATGTCCTACTCAATCGGTAAAGCAGATTGGCGGTCATACTGAGCAGAGGAAAATAGATCTCAGGGTGACGAACCTTTTTTACTCCGACTGTACACTACTATCTTATACAACCAGCACTGGTAGGGGCCAAGTTATTTCCTGTAGGTTAACCGCCGTAAGCAAGACCTGCAGTACAACCTTGTCTCAGCAAGCTATCGTTATTTTCATCAAGGAAGCCACCGGGATACTATGTTTATTGTGGAAAGATTCTACTGCCGGTCGGGCTTACAGGGGTTTACCTGTAGTTCAATTATGTACTCGCGCTTTGCCGGCCGCTGCTGGGGCGCACTCACTTCGCTCGCTCGGCTCGCGCGTTGTAGTCTCAATTGTAGTACCCAACACTGTTTGCTTCGCTGGCCATCGTACCTAATTTTCCGGAACCTGCTGAAGTACGTAACATTAAAAGTCAACCAGTTTCATTACCGAAATCACTTTGCAGTAGGATGTTGTAGCCGATCATTATTATTTTCTTCGCATCAGTGTTGCTGCTATCGATAATATCGTTTAAAAAAAGGCCAATACTATTGATTGATGAAAAATAAGTAATACTATTGCTAAAGATCAATCAATAGTATTTATAGTATCGATACTATCGATAGTTTTGCTCTATCCATAGTCGAATATTAGAAAAACCATCGGTTCTATCGATACTATTGATCTTTAGCAATAGTATCGACTTTTTTGACGCGATACTATCGATAGTTTTGCTCTATCCATAGTCGAATATTAGAAAAACTATCGGTACTATCGATACTATTGATCTTTAGCAATAGTATCGACTTTTTTGACGCGATACTATCGATAGTTTTTTTTTATTCGACTGGATGGCAAACGAGCAATGATGGTAAGAGATCACCACCGCCCATAGACACTAGTATTGACCAAGTTCAATAGTATCGCCTTATTATCACTATCGATACTATGATAGTATGAATGATTTTCAAGGCCACGGTAGTATTCTCCTGAGGCCCAACATACTGTCGTATTTATATATTATATAAAAGACGAATCTATCGATTGTTTCGATATAAAGTCAAATTGACGTGGTGTCAAACAATAGAGAAACAAAAGAAATTTACTTTCTTACATTGTAATAGGTCTGTAATTCCCTTGAACTTATTGTGTACATTCTATTGCACATTGGGCCGCGCGAGGCTATCACGATACCATCGATAGACTGTCGCTATCGCAACAATACTACTTCGCATGCGTTGGTCGTCAGATTAATATCAAATTTAATTTATGCCATTTTTATTCTCATTATTTGCATTTTTTTTTTATTTCCAGGATATATACTAAAGCGTCTAGGCCACGTCAACATGATGAGTCTAGTTCTCTTCGCTTTCGGCGTGCGTTTCATCCTCTACTCGCTTCTGACCAATCCCTGGTGGGTGCTGCCCATCGAAATGTTCCAAGGAATAACCTTCGGCATGTTCTACCCAACTATGGCGTCGTACGCAAAAGTAGTATCACCACCAGGCACTGAAACTACTGTTCAGGTAATAAATAGTTTGTACCACGTAAAATACACACATGAGCTGTTTAGTATTTGCATTTCGTCTATTAAAAGATAGCGTATGTAGTCGCATAATTTTCTATAGTCATAATTTTTGTTAGTCATTTTTTTTTGTGAACAACAACCGCTCTTCTCATTAACATTTTATTGAGATAAATATTTCTCAAGGAATTTCATTTCATAATGTAGTTTGAAAATCAAAATTGAGCATTAAAAAAAACATGTGTAAAATTTAAGAACGAAAGAAAGATACATTTATTGACGTGGGACAAAATAAAAAAAAACAAGAATTTAAAAAAAATCACGAAATGTCACGGAATGGTCCCAAATCAGCAAGCTGCCGGTCTTGCGAACGTCGCTGACCCTCCTTTGCGACCAGTATGGGTATTAGCGGGATGGACTTTTCACTTGTAGTTTTGTTTGACAGGGTTTAACCGGTGCCATCTTTGAAGGCATCGGCACTTCCCTGGGAAGCTTCATCGGTGGCCGTCTATACGAGACTTACGGTGGCTGGAACACCTTCCAATGGTTCGGTATCAGCTCTCTGATCTTCTGCGTGATCCATGTTGTCGTCCAGTACTTCCTGAGGGACCGGGCCGGCCATGTCGGACTCACGCAAGGTAAAGACAACGAGGAATCGTAAGGGGTTAATCCTAGTAAGGCAAATTGAAAACGATGGACGGAATAGTTTATTATTTATCACTATATATACAATGTGCCTTCAAAATCTACGGGAATACTTCAGCAGGTTTTCGATTGACTGAACATAATTGTAAGGAACTAAAAGAATTTCCTTGCTCACCCGCGACCTTACGATAGCTAAGCTTATGCAAAATATGCGTGTTCATGCAGTTGCTCCATCTCCACACTGTAAGAACACACACAAATCACACAAACCCATCTATCACCACCACCACACTACACTGACGCGTTTCGAACTCAACCAGAGCTCATCAGAGTGACACAACCGTACACCATGCTACCAGTTGTTAGGCTACGTGTTGGTAGTTGTGTGGTGTCTATTATTATTTATAATTGTAAGGCTCCGTTTTCACCAGAGTGCGCGAGGAACTGTTGCGAGAAATATGTTTTTCATCAACCAATAGAAACGTTTCATCTACCTCGCCTCGCTCCGCTCAGCTGTTTTCCGAGAGATGCGCTGTGCGAGAATACCTATATGAAGCGCTTCTATCGGTTCAAGAAAAACACATTCCTCGCATCACATCCACGCACATTTTTATGCTATATGTTTTTTCATCACACTTGCTCGTAAGGAGTGTCGTAACTGGCAACCCTGCCTACCCAACTTGGTCGCGACCCCCTAAAGGTAAACCAAAAGTATATGGCTATTGTCAAGAGGGCGTTATTGTTCTTATTTATATGGCAATAGTTCAGTATAGTCGGAACAATGATATCTTGACTTGTCTACAACGTTTACCTGTTAGCTCTGATGTTAATTTGGAAAGGTTTTGTAGTGAAAAGTTTCATTCCCCAAGCGTTTTTTTTTTCGGTAGTTTATTATAAACATTATTTATTTTACAATGATCCTTTGAAATGTTGTTGACTAATCGTTTTGGGATTTTTTTGTTATTGTTCAAAGAAGCCGCCACGGTGACACTGACAATCATTAAAATTATTGCCAGTGTAAGAAATTAGTGCCAATGAAATTCCGCAACATGGCGAATAGTCATATATTTCTGGTCAGTCTTTAAATTAAATCCAAGAATATTTTTTGCATATACCGCTTAAGGAAGTTGTTATTTTTAGTTCGTTACATTGGCCAGGTTCAGGTTATACGTCTGAGTCTAAATAAGTACTTTGGCTTAAAAAATATTTGTACCTACGTAGAAAATTTACTGTAATCTAACTACAATTTGCATAATACGTAATTATTATTTTTAGAAATACATTTTAATACTTTTTATATGTATGTATACATTTATTGCAACTTATTTTTCAACCAATTTACCTGTATGCGCCTTTGTATTGTGCGTTTTTAATTTTTTTATTTAGTATTCTATGGAACAGTAGCCCGCCATCCGTTAAAAAACAAACACCATCGTCAATTTTTATAATAGCAATTTAAATGGGACTAATAAGTATGGTAAATAGCGCATGCTAATTGCTAATAATTCTGTTACATACTACATACATAGGTATTTCAAAGACTTAACAGAGGGACAAGAACTTACGCTTAGATTTGTCACAACTTAATACGTATGTTATTAATTACTCGTCACGTTACATGAGGTGCGGTTTATGTAAAATACGATATTCACTAAGCCTATTTCAATAGTATATAATGAGCAGCAACCACAAGTTTTTATTACTAAGCCGATTTATGCTCTGCATATATGAATTTAATTATATCAGACTGAAACACCGCCTATCGTTTTCAATTTCTACACGTTTAAATATGTCAATTGAATTTAAACTAAATATATATGGACCAACATGCAAACTGCAAAGGGTTTGCTTTTTATCCATTCAGTTTGTATTTTCGAGAATTTATATATAATATACTTACTTATTTTAATTCTGTCACTGAAAGTAATGTAGGTTAGGTTTAGTTAAGAGAAAATTGTTTAAAAAATGTTTTTTTTTTATTTCAAATATTTAGATTTCCGATGCTCTCTGATAAACAAAATTTGTGTATGGAAACTATTGTAATCAATCAATCAATCAATCAATCATTAGTTATTTCTGAGAATATGGTACAATACTAATAATGTACATGTAAATATGGTAATGTACTTTGAAATTGAATTTACATGATTTATAATTACCTATACTGATAAAATGTACTCGGAAATATTGGTATTCTGCAAGTAGGTCTGATGGTTTTTTTTATTATTATAAATATTTTGTTAATTGATCATTTTCGTAATGGCTGTAAAAATGTTATAAAAATATTAAAAAATAACTAGGTAGTTTATTCAAAATATTCCAAGATTATTGTTTACGTAGTTTCGTCTGAGAAATCATCTAATGAGTTTTCCCCTAGGTGTAATTTTTTATCATAATTTGACAATTATAATGCAATATTTTGCAAATTTTACCCTTATATTCCAATTAATTAGTAAAATATTTCTTTGGCCAGTTTCTGTATTTTTATTAGGATACTTTTTAGTTATGTATGTAGGTTATATTCAACTTGTAAACATGGTTAGTGTGTTGGATAAAGACTGATGCTAGCTATACTTCGTTTTTTTTTTGCTTTAGATAAATGGTAAACAATCTTGACGAGTCTTTTTATTGAAAAACTTAAAAAAAAACAGTAACTATTACTTATGATACCAAAACCATGTAAATGATCATAATAATATGTCCTTGCTAATTGTTACGTATTGCCGTGGCTTATTTTTCAAAAGTGTTTATCAATAAAATGACACGTCAATATAGCTTACCTTCTTTCTAATGCTAAAAAAACGAAGTATAGGTTACTACGGAACAGATCAGTCTATTCAGTCTCGAGGACCAAATCTAATAGGTGAAAAATTCTTACCTTTTCTACGCAAGATTGGTGAATTATTTATTGCTATGGAAAGTTTTTTTGGTTTCTATTCACATTTGTGCAAAGTAGGTATGAATGTTTAGTTTAAAGCTTGCCCATTTTCACTTACTTGCAGTGGTTGTATTAAGCAAGTTCTTACAAGTGAAATATCGGTAGATGGCGTCAGTATTGTGAGGTTCGTTTGACGTTACGATCTTGCTTACGATTGGCTCATTTAGGTATTTGAGCAATCACAAATGTGACGCAAATGTCAAAGTTGTCAAACGTGCCTCAAGATACTAGGCGGCAACTGGGCTATCACAGAAACCTGGTGTACAAAAATATTGTATAGCATTTAAACAATTTAAGATGCACCTTCTTGCTTCTTGCGTTCCTGGCTTGGCTGTAATGGGAAGTTTTAAAAATCAAAGGACTTTGTAAAACTGCATGTTCCGCTCATAGTTTGTCTCTATCCATGATGCGCCATAATAACTTGGTCAAACCATATTAATTTTTAATTCTAACCATGTTTTTATAAAATGATTCGCCGAATTTGTAGATAGATAGTGAAAAAAACTGTACCTTATACTCGGCATAAGTGAAAAATAAAGTGATTCGTAATATTTACTTAAATAATATTGGCTGTGGTTATTCAAATAATGATGTTACGATTTTTGTACCTATTTGTGCGTTATTTGGAATTTACTTACTTTCTGTTTTTTCCCGCAATTGGTTCGGTGATTTTTGTTTACGTTTATTCTTATCGTTTACACTTTTTTTACTTTTTCGCGCTGTGATTGTTTTAATTTGTTTAGGTTTGTTTTTGCCTTTCAAAGGCCTTCTTGTTAATTTTGCCTTTCTTGCCCCTCTTTTGTGTTGTTATATTGTTTTTTTTTATATAGGTATTTCATCAATGTATGTGCATTTGTGCATTTTCACCACAAATTTACCTCAAAGTTGTGATTTTTTTTCGATATTGTAACAATCGAATTTATTATGGTTTAATTTTTAAGGGACTATGGTAGGTACTTAAAATTGTATTATTTGCCATCAAAAACAATTCAAACCACATGCAGCTTATGTTTCAAAATTACGCTAATGCGTCTTAATAATATTGCAATAAAGTCGTACTTAGTTTACAATTTTTAAGACATAAGCAATTTAAGTATAAGTTTTGATTTTACCTTTAGGTAGGTACATTTTATTATTTTGATATTAATACGTTAGTTCGGAGTTGTGCCCGCGAGTTCCTCTTAAATCCAGTATTATATTAGTAGCTTTATTATATTTTAATAAACATTATCCATAAACAGTAGTGTTTGATTTACAACCTCCGCACAGCCGTACCACCAAATTCTCATATTGTTCACAATATTGTGTCGCTGTCCTTTCGGTTACATCGTCGACGATCACCAGTGTAAATGATGCTTAGATAATCTCCGGTAAATAACAAAAAGCAAGTACATTCCAACATATTTATTGTATTTTAATATTGTGCAAACCAACATTGTTATATTACCAATCATTTTTTTTTTCAGAATTGAACAAGAACGGTTTTCATATATTTTCGAGTAATTCTAACCTTTAAAACAAACAAGTAACTTCTTTTACTCGTATATGTGTGAAAGTTAGTCTGTTATTGTTCGAATGTGAATAAATTAATTAAACAATAGGTTTACTTTATCCTCAATATGGACGGTTTGGGTTTCATATATTTTTTTATTTTTCAGGGGGCTACACTTCAATAATTCGGTACGAGCAGCCGAGCGATATGGTATATATAATGGAAGACGGAACCGATGGCAGAGAGTTACAACTGCGATAGTTACATTAAAAACCAAAAGCTCCATACGTAACTATATGCTCTTAAACTAGTTTGCTAATGTCATTTTAAAGATCGTTTTTTTTTCTTTCTCATTTGAATCGTCAGGAAAACGAAGAAAACCGACGACTCCCGAGCGACATTAACATTCTAGTTGTACTGTAACATTTGGCAAGCTCATAATCTATGGAAGCAGCAAACACTAAAGATAAAAGATAAGTTGGATTAATGAGTTTTTAAGTAGGTAGGTATAGTCGACCAAGAAAGTGCTTTACCAATTTTAATGACAGTTCCTACTTCAGAAATAGAACAATAAGGCTGATAGACTGATTGTCACATTGACTTGTGAGTGCAAATAGGCTTTGACGTTTTAAACGCTGCAAATGACATTAAACGATAAGGTGGTAAAGAAACTTCTTGGTTGACTAAACAACAAATTAAGGGAAATAATAAGTGCAGCGACAAAAGTTTTATTTAGCATCCGCAACGGAACATCTGTTTTTATATGTAAGCAACGGGTTAATAGAACAGCTTCTATTAAACTAATATGCCATCTTTACAAATTATTATGCAAAATCGAGCGATAATTTACAAACAACAAATAATATACCGATAAATATATTATCTTCAAAACTGATTATTTGGAAAGAAAGAAAGAAAGAAAGAAAGAAAGAAAATACATTTATTTAACGCCATAAAAACAAACATAGGAACAAACAGAACAAATAAAGACATACATGACGCTAAACAGGTCCCCACTCAGCATAATGCCACGGCAAGCCGTGGCGCTGATTTTCAGTGAGGACCTTATCTAAAAACTAACTTAAAATAAAAATTTAAAATAAAATAAAACAAATTTTAAATTGTATGGCAACACCGGCTTAAACAGTTCAATCGTGTGCAGTTGAAATGTTTTAAGTCACCGCCAAAAGTATACTTTGCAAATATGAATAATGCATATTACTGTTAAAATGGTTATTTAAAAACAACATGCTACATACTTGACTCCTTAAAACAAAAACACAGGTATTTCTATTAAAAGTATCTTACTTGACTAAATAATACGCCAACCAACAGTGGATACATTTTGAGATCGTAACGTAACGTAATAAACCGAACTCATTCAGTCTACCGCCAATTGGTAAAGCGAAATCGACGTTTCTAGCTTATTAATAAGGACAACAAACATTATGAGCGCCTAAAGTGAAAAAGAAAAATAAATAAAAAAATCCAAGGTAAGATTGAGAGGTGCCTACTTATTCATTTTCTCAATTGTAAGTTTAAAAAATGGTTTTTACATTTAAATTTAAAACCAGTTGTTGATTTTAGCGCACGAATGGGTGGAGGAATGTTGTTCCAACATTTGGTGGCGGCGTAACGAAAACTACCACGAAATGCAGCTGATTTGTGTCGAGGATAAGTTAGCTGCAGGAACCTGCAGGACCTAACTTGGGGCGATCTGGCGTTACGTGCCCAGGCTAGCTTACTGTAAAGGTACGAGGGCGACTGTTGCTTCATAATGCCAAACATAAGGCAAGCTAAATGTAATTTTTGGTGGGAGTACATATTCAGAATCCTATTTTTGATTTAAATATGGTGATACATGCGCACGTGGCGGTATATGGAAGCAAAAACGCGCGCAGGCGTTTTGAACCCTCTGAACCAGCCTATGGGTCCGTGCCAGAAGGCGAGGCCCGTACACAGTGTCACAATAATTTAGTTTAGAGAGCACAAGTGCCTCACATAACCGCACTCTAAGCTCAATATCAATAAAATCACCAATTCTGTAAAGTACCTATTTTAAGCCTATAGAAGCAGTTACGAACTGTGCTAAGTATATAATCTTCAAACCGTAACTGCTCGTCCATTAAAATTCCCAGTTTCGAGCTTTTTCTACGCGTTCAAGGCAATTATGATTTATGTGTACTGTGAAATTGCTTTTTGATAATTCATCTATTTGTTTTTTTGTGCCTAGTAATAAGTATTTAGATTTAGTAGGATTTAATGCAAGAGAATTTAAAAATGACCACCTAGAAATGTTTTCAAGATCCTCATTAAGTTTTTCAACCTCTGATTTTATGCTGTTTACATCACACGAAATATATAATTGCAAGTCATCTGCATAAATATGATATTGACAATGTTTAATGACTTGCGTGATATCACAACTGTACAGAATAAAAAGAATAGGACCCAAAATTGAGCCCTGTGGAACACCTCTGGGTACGGGATGGATATCCGACTTGCAACTCCCACCATTAGGTCCCTGGATTCCCTGGATATTTGGCGACTAATATTGTAAGTCAGCTACTTTATTTATTTTTGAGTTTCAATATCTGTCTACTAATTTAATCAATATCAACCACCAATAAAGAGCATCGTAAGTAATGACTTAGCAACTAAATTAATAATTCGTCTTTTTTTTTAATGAAAATTAGCAACACATGAACACACCTCGTCGCCAATGAGCGTGCTGCATTCAGAATACCGCAACGAATCGCATGTATGTTTACAATTAGACAAGATTTACAAGTGCTCGTATTCTTTAGCAAAATACACTAATTTCGTAATAGGTTCATTCGTTACTTTTTGAACCTCAGAGTAGAAAATAGAAGCCCCGCCATAGCGGCGCTTCGTCGACTTTCTGACGGGCCGCTTTTGCCTTGATACACAATACAGAAGAAATGATAGGTTCGTTCGATGCCTTTTGTACCTCAAATCAGAAAATAGAAGCCCCGCCGTAGCGGGGCAGAGCGGAGGCAGCGGAGCGGAGGCAGTGCAGCGGAGGCAGCGGAGTAAAGCGGAGACAGCGGAGTACCAAGGAGTAGAGCATCGGAATGGAGGCAGCGGAGCAGAGGCAGTAGAGCGGAGCGGAGGTAGTGGAGCGGAGCGGAGGCAGCGGACATAAGTGGAGACAACGGAGCGGAGCGGGGTACCACGGAGCGGAGGCAGCGGCGCGGAGGCAGTGGTGCGGAGCGGTGGCTGCGGAGCGGAGGCTGCGGAGAGGAGGCAGCGGAGCGGAGGCAGTGAAGTGGAGTGGAGCGGACGCTGCGGAGTGGAGCGGAGGCAGCGGAACTCCGCTCCGTTCCGTGGCCTCCGCTTTACTCCACTGCCTCCGCTCCGTTGTCTCCTCTTTACTCCACTGCCACCGCTCCGCTGCGCAGTCTCCGCTTCGCTCCGCTGCCTCGGCTCCATGGTACTCCGCTCCGCTCTGCTGTCTCCGCTTTACTCCACTGTATCCACTCTTCTACCTCCGCTCCGCTGCCTCCACTCCATTGCCTCCGCTTTACTCCACTGCCTCCGCTCCGCTTCGCTGCCTTCGCTCCGTTGCCTCCGTCCCGCTCCGTGTTCCGCTCCACTTCGTTGCCTTTTTTTTTCGATTGGATGGCAAACGAGCCAGTGGGTCACCTGATGGTAAGAGATTACCACCGCCCATAGACACCTGCAACACCAGGGGGATTTCCTCCGCTCCGTTTCTACGCACCGCGCCGTTTTACGTTGACGACGCCGCAACGTGGACATGTGGCGGGGTCCTTAGTCGCTAATTATTTAAATTCTAACGTATAAAATAGTGAACATTATATAAAAATAAGCCCACAACTGTTAATTTCTTGATGACAATATTGTTCAATTTGATGTTCGTTTATGGTTGCTTCAGTCATAATTTCTATATACTAATGTATAAAAATAGAGGTGACAATATTAAATTAGAGTCTGTTAAAATTGTTTTCTAGATGCAATAGATACACTTATTAGAAGCTTAACATTTGTAGGCACGTTACGCTTAATGCTGATTTATTAAAACGTAGCTTGGATTACAATCGCTTGAAAAGTATTTATTAGGCGCTTAAAATTAGTCGCTGATTTATTAATTCGGAAGACCAATAATTAAATTTGAAGGCAAAAATTACAGTTTAAAGAAGCTGCGTTAATTATAACCCAATTAATAGTACCTACTTGTTCCGTTTTTCCTTTTGGGGCATGACACTGAAATGTTGTTTTTCTTTCTGATCGACTACATCGAACTGTTCTATTTCTCACTGTACAGTCGAGTTCATAAAATATCTGAACACGCTTCTACGCCCCGTTAACAATAGAGTCGTGTTCAGATATTTTCGATCAAATTTTTGCTCACAAGTTTATGAACTCGACTGTACCGTCTCATTTAAAGTAGGAAGCTAAGTTTTTACACTTTAGTATAGTCAACAACAAAAATATCGATACAGCCAAAGTTACAAAAATATGTACCTACCTATACACGATATTAGGCAATAAAATCGTGTATACATATTTTTGTAACTTTGGCCATGTCGATATATTTGAAGTTGACTGTACCTTGTCACTGTATAGCCTCTGACAATTTTGTACATACATACATTCAAATATAAAGTGACAGAAAGAGCAGTAAGACAAAATAAAAAAGATTTCATCTCGTGTTTAAGAGGTACAATAATCAAATAAATAAGTCCGAATTATTATTGTAGCTCTTAAACACAGCTTTTAAATAAGTATTTATAAAATGAATTAGCACAAGTTTTTTTTCTGATTGTACGTTTTGTAGTATTCGTTAGGTACTAGGTATAGCTATACCAAATTTAAAGACAACCCGATCAATAGAAGTGTATGAAATTAAACTTTCAATATATACCCAGCCGAATAAACTTCACAAGTTAAATAAAATTTTGCAATTTAAAGAGTTGCAGAACAGTTCCTGAGTAAAAAAAAGCAAGGCCGGTACCAAAAGGAATGGTTATATACCCGTATTAACCGGTATTAAGCTGGTAGGTATAACCATACCGGTTTCAACTCTACAAGAGTTAAATGTGTTTGAAAATTAACTATTGTTAGTTGTGAATTTTTTAGCAAATGTGGTTGCGAAATTCGGGTTTGGGTCACATAAGGCCGTTTATCCACCATAGCTGTCAACGAGTCGTCATCCCTCAAGCCCAGTTTAGCCTGCAAGACAAATCGCGATAGTTGCAGTAAAGCTAGGCCGTAAAGCGAATAAGTTTGAAATGATCAATCGAGTGCTGCAATGTAATGTACCTTAACACTTTTTTTCTTGCAACTCTAAACTAGGCCTAGGAATAACATGACCAGCGCCGAAGTACACACAAGAATACATAATACTGACTACTATTCTTGGCACTTGAGGTATCCCATCTTAGGCCTCTAGGTTGGCAACGCATCTGCAATACCCTTGGTGTTGCAGATGTTTATGGGCCGTGGTGATCTCTTACCATCAGGAGACCCACTTGCTCGTTTTCCATCCAGTCGAATAAAAATAATATTGCAACTATATAATATTGTAGTCCATAACTTGCCTAATGTATTGAGAAACTGTAAATTAGGTAAGGAAGAATATTCTAGATAAATATATAAATAAATAACACGTTTGCCATGGCCGGCGGTCTATTAACGCCTATCAACGCCCCCATCCTTGCGAAGTTTCAAGTAGTTCTGGGGGCTACTACGAAATTCGAAAATCGAAGTTCTCTCAGTCTCGTACTAATTAATATTAGCGTCAGCGGGACGGTAAGATACGAAGTTCGAATTTTGCACTTCGTAACTAGTGCCAAACTTCCGAAAAGGTCGAAACTAGTTGGACCATCCCCGACTCGAAATCGCAAGTTGTGCCGTTTAAATATTTAATTCTTTTGGTGCGAAATATTCTCGTTGTCGTTTCTATAAAAGCAGTGGTGGTCAAACGGCTTTAGAATTACATAGGTATTTATGACATTTAGTTCATAGTTTCTGTAATTTATTGTTTCTAGTTGTGAAATTTATTGGTGTACGTTTTGTTAGTTTCCATAGTCTTAAGTTCAATGTTAATGCATTAAGTAAGTATATATAAATAAGGTAATAAATAAGGTGAGTGAGAATCTAATGGCTCTTCTATAAATATATCAAAATAACCAAGACATCAGACAATGGACTATAAAGCAAAATCTCGATTCATGTAAATTGACCATTTATATTGATGAAGGTTTTGCCGCGGACTACGCAATTAGTAGCCATATTCGCGCCTGTTTAGTTGTTTCATTTGGACACAGTCCAAATCTTGTGGTCACATATATTGTAATAATAAATAACGTCTAGGTACCCTTTTACGGGTTTCGGCTCGATATAATTTTGTAGTACGATACTTAACGTAATATTTGACATTAGCGTAGACGTGTTCGGTATCTGTATACCGGGTGTGGCCTGTAATACGAGCAAAAAATTAAAACATAGTACCTTCTCGTCAAAATGAACAACATTAGTTCAGCGACTTACGAATAATGGAGTCTTTGAATTTTCCTTTTTTCATACAAATTAAATACTGCTATCAATGTACGCCATCCTAGAACCCAACTGACGTCGCCTGTCACGCTAGAAACATCAAGCATTTCGCTTTATATTGCTTCTTCGAATAAACTTAAAAGTGTAATATAAATTAAATAACTAACTATTTTTAAAATTCGCTGAACTAATATTGTTCAATTTGACGAGTATGATCTTTGTTTTAATTATTTGCTCATATCACAGGCCACACCCGGTATAACGCCCCTCGCGAAATGGCAGTAAAAATGTAGCGAGAAGACAAGAGACGGCACCTTGGGAAGCGAAAAGGGCTCGATTATAATAAAGTGGTTTATGTTGTATGAATAAATATCCCGATAAGAGACCAGTGATCTTTTTTATAATTATGTATATTAATAACATTTTTTTTTCGTTTCGCTCAAATAATTGTACTTAAACTGTCTAAAGTAGCTGATATGCATGTTTAGTGTAATAATTTTAATGAATATTGACTTGGACTCCAGGTCCAAGTTAAAAACAGGCATTAAAAAACAAAATTTGTTGTTTTATTAAGAAAATTATAAATACAAGGTGTTAATTAAATATCTCAAAAATTTGAAAGTAGTTCACGATCGTGTGTAGGTAGAATCAAATACACTATGATACTCGTAAGTACTTAAAACAGGTTAAGTGTGTTTTTTACATCCATTTTTAATGTGCCCTGTCTAAGTTACGAAAGCAGCATACCAATGAGGGCTATCGCGTATGAATTCGCCACTAGAGGCGCTAGTGTAGCGTGAGGTCTCCGAAATGTCAAATCTCATAGTTTTTGGGTGAGCTACGCGGGTTTATTTATAATTAGAATAGTTTTGTGAATATTTTGCAATATCTGAAATTAATTATGGCAAATATGCGTTCCGGGGCAATGAATGTCGGTGTTTCGAGACAGTTTTGTCTTTCGGAAACCTTTGTCCTCCCTTTTTTCCGAACAAAACGGGGACATGCAACACTGTGGCATGCTCGATATTTTTATGGTACGGTTTTAAGGTGTATTAAATATGATTTTAATCTAAACTTTGTTTTCACACCCGTAATAACAGACTTTGAAAGCCATACTTAAAAACCTCACGCAACAGTGCGCCATCTAGTGAGACAAAAAACGATAGCCCTCATTAAATGTTTTAGCGAGGTTGCTATTGCTACTCTTTAGTTCGATAATTGAATACTGTTCGTTTTTATAAATTATCGATTTTCTTCTAAAAGCGACGAAGCGCAACAGACAAGTATAAATTACGGCTATAAATAAGTTATCAAATATAATTACTGACTTAACAAAACAAATTAATATTTTTTAAATATTTAACATTTTTAAAAATAAATGCAATACACCTAACTTAAAATAAAATAAAAAGATCTTGGGATGTCTGAGGCTTTTGATATATTAATTAACACCTTGTATATTATTCTTATATATAGATAGAGTGTATAATATAGATTCATTATGAATCATTATTCCTGTAGGCATATTCGGTTGCGCCGATTATTGGTTGTTAAATTGTGACGTAATCGTAATCATTATCGTAATCAGAGGTAAGGTAAGGCGTCTTTACCTATAGTGCAGGGTGTGATTCCATTTTGACCACGCGCTTCCTAGATGGCGCTAAAGTAATAATTGCACACGGGCGCTACATGGGCTAAAGACGCCGCTGGACATAATAATATATACAGATGTAGTGAATAGTGTTTTTGCCGTCGTATTTTGTCGCAAAAGTTCGTATTTATCTTGCTTTCTCAACTAGCTTACTGAAGTTTACTGGAGCTAACTGAGAAAGCAAGGTCAAGACGATCTTATCCGGCAAAATACTATAGAAAACATTATTCAATAGATCTCTACAGTCGCCAACAGATATTACGAAGCGAAAGTACTATCAAAAATATCGAAACATTGCACTCTATTTTCAAAGGATTAAATAAAGTCCATGTTTGATATTTTTGATCACCTTGGCCGCTCCGAAATATCTGACTGTACGCCATGTTTTTAGACAGTGGCGCCCTGCTCTGCTTTACCTCGCGCTGTTGGCTATGGTTATGTACTTAATTTTGAAAATTATATATATTGTTTACTTTAGTAGGTAGTAAGCTATACCAAATTTTGAAATAAAGGCTAATTGTACCATTGTTGACAGCGGTTTTTTTTTTCAAATTCAATATGAACTATATGGAGTTAATAGGGAATGAGAAAGTTTCAAAAGTGTATACAGAATGTTGGAATTTTCGTACCGTAAACTCAGGTTTCTATAGTCCCAACGTTCATCAATAGTCCAAACGGACTTTTTAACATTTCGAACAATTACGGAACTGCTAACGTCATCTTGGAGGTTCATCGCAGCCCCTAATCCAATAGAAAATGCTCGATGAACCTCAAACGTTAGCAGTTCTGTAATTGTTCGAAATGTTAAAAAGTCCGTTTGGTTGGACTATTGATGAACGCTTGGGACTATAGAAACCTGAGTTTACGGTATTTGTTATCTAGATGGCGCTAGAAGTCGCTACACACATGGGAACACTCGATGCCGCAGGGAACGGTTGCTTAGCCTGGCTGCAGCTGCAACATAATGCCGCAAATGCCGCAATGCTAGACTGCCACAATAAAGAGTAGAAATTAAATGATAGATGGTGGTAGTATCGTTACGTCCGTTTGACGTTAGTCTTGCTTGCAATACGGTATTTGCATTTGACTATTTTGTATATGTTTTTCAGAGGGAACGCACGACACGAATTTCGAGTTTCGTGTTTCGTAGTAGCCCTGCTGCAGCTGCGTTCCACTTGGACAAATGCAAAGAGCAGGGCTTGTTAACATTACCAAATTCACACTATAAGTAACGTTAAATAACGGTATAAATCATAAAAATACCTAGTACATTATTTAACGTTACCTAATTACCGTTATTTTTACCGGTAAATTTACTTTACATTGTAGGGCTTGTTAACGTTACCCAATTCACATTATTATAACGATACCGAAGTAACATTATCGGTAATTTTTGCTATGCTACCGAGTGTTGCCAATTTAGCGCGTGCATACTCGCTCGATAAATGAGGATAATCTGCCATTTAACGTTACCCAAGCTTACCGGTAAATAGTAATATAAATACCGTTAAAATGATTTAACGATACTTTTGAACTAACGTTAATTTAATGAATAGCTGATAACGTTACCATTTTTAATACCGGTAAAAAGTTGTATAAGTAACGGTAAATCGTTTAACGTTAATTATCATTTAACGTTAAATCGGTTTGACAGTTGGTAACGTTACCACTTTTTAAAGGCTCCAGTACACAATGGCGTATACTGGCCCACTTCAGGCCATCGCCATTGTGTACAGGGGGTAAATGGTATATAGTGGCGGACAATGAGGGCTATCGTTTTTTGTCTCACTAGATGGCGCACTGTTGCGTGAGGTTTTTAAGTATGGCTTTCAAAGTCTGTTATTACGGGTGTGAAAACAAAGTTTAGATAAAATCATATTTAATACACCTTAAACCGTACAAAAAAATATCGAGCATGCCACAGTGTTACATAGTCCCCGTTTGTTCGAAAAAAAGGGAAGACAAAGGTTTTCCGAAAGACAAACCTGTCTCAAAACACAGACATTCATTGCTCCGGAACGCATATTTGCCATAATTCATTTCAGATATTGCAAAAAATTCACAAAAATATTCTAATTATAAATAAACCCGCGTAGCTCACCCAAAAACTATGAGATTTGACATTTCGCAGACCTCACGCTACACTAGCGCCTCTAGCGGCGAATTCATACGCGATAGCCCTCATTGTCAATCGTGGCGCGCAATCGGGATGTTGTCGGTTTTTTGGGCACACTTCAAAGGAATCGTGGCGTAGCGTGGCCTGTGGTGTTCACAGAATCGCCCATTGTTTAGTTCGTCACCGACCGCTGACCGGGATAGTTCATTATTTTATTAAATTTGATCGTCTCCATCGTCTTTTGCGCCATTTTTTTTTAATAAGTTTGTGGCGGTACACACTTCTGTAATACTTGTAAGCAGTATATAAATAAATAGCCGCGGCCGTAATTACTTCCACGTCCATCGCAAGTGTTTCCCAGGCAGCAATGAGCCATGCGCCATTGTGTGAACACCAAGTGATCGTGGCCTACAGTTGTGCATTGCAAAGCATGGCCCATCACAGGCTATTGTGTACTGGAGCCTTAACGGTATTTAAAGCCCTGGCAAAGAGAATGACAAATGGTACCACTTGGGCACCACAGGCCACAGGACAACCGAGGGACAACCTGTGTGACCATGTGTGTCAAGATCTTAAAACTATGTTTTGCCTGTCTGTGCTCTTCATACATTTTTTAACATGGCAATATTTTTTGCGCTATTTTTTGTCATGTAATCAGTTTTTTTTGACAGCATATCGACCAATAAACGAAAACAACGTCTGTCAAAACACGAATCTTATTGGTAGATAACACATCAATGGTTCTATATCAATAAAAACCAAAAAGTGTCAATTTCTCTTTGGCATTGGCAATCTTTTTGGTATTCAATCTGTGTGTTCCAGTGTCTATCTGCTTGAATCATGGTGACTCAATTATAATCTTTCGTAATAGAGTAGGTAAATCGTTTTAAAATGTTAGTATTCAGCAGTAAGTAGTGTTCTATGGCTTGCGATGTATCATAATCTTTGTATTCCAAAACTCGCAACCGTTTACAATGAGCGGCGCAAGGTGTAATCTGATCAAAATTTGAATACCACCACGTCGAGACATGGGTTCCAGGCTAAGGTAATCATTTAATTTCCTCTCCGCGTATCCTGTGTGTAACCGATGACATTTTGATGCTAGTGTGAACTGAAACATATTGCTAAATCACCTAACCTTGCTTAGATATTGGTTCATATTAGGCATATTTTTAATCAGTCCGTCGATGTTTCCGTTGGTATCAAGTCCGCTTATTGATATCAGATCCATAAACATAAACATGCAATACGCCTACTTCCTATATTGTATATTCAAATAGCTATGGATTAATGCAAAGTAAGACTGTATAAAACATTAGAACAGTTTTATGTCGTATTTTTGTGGTTATTTGAGTTATAATTAGTTCAAAAATCCTTTAACTGAATTTTGTGGACTCTATGAACTTGGTAGAATAATTTTATTTACAAAAGTCATGTTACAAATACTAACATTATATGAATATGTAAGAGTCACAACATTTTATTTTTACTGGCACTAATAAGAAGATATATTGTATGCGCGCGTACGCTTTTGGTCGCATTCACCGTCTCTTTCTACCCTCATCCTGTACCGTTTAATAGAATCAGAAGCAAATCGTCACTACTTTAAAAAAATCTCGTAATTTCAACTCAATATGCCAACAAAATTGCCCTTAAAAGAATCACTCAGAAGAATTATCGATTATGAGGTATGAGCTTATTTAAAAGTAGTTACGAAATGGTAAATTGTCGGTGATACTGCATTACCATGTAACCAGCATTTTCCATAAGGTCTAACTTTCACTGGCAGAACAGTACTAATATTGTACTTTATCAAAATATCAGGACATAGTAAATGTTACGTAATTATTTGTGTTTTTATTTTATAATCTGAGCAGTAGGGCAGATTTTGTTACACCAATGGGGAATGTCTGAAAAATTTAGAAACACTTGAAACTTTTTATATTAATAGGAATAACCTTTCTAATTAACAGAAAAAATATCTGATTTTTAAGTAGCATCAATTAATTTTAAAAAATGAAAGAGTTTTCTTTACGGCCAAATTACGACAGTCCAGTCGGTTACAGGTTGTTCCATATTCCAAAAAACATTAAAAAAGAATTTATGTGTCTTTGACTCCATCGTTTTGACGGGTCACACTATTTACCGGGCCGAATAATACTGACATGGAAATACCAACCCTGTTTTTCATGTACACGCCCATAGAAATTGACATGAGCTTCTATGGTTGTGTAGATGAAAAACAGGGTTGGTATTTCCATATCGGTATTATTGGACAAAGATTCCGACTAAGTATCCAATTAAGTTTTGACATACAAGCTTTTTTAAAGTGGTGATGATATCTTCCACTGTAATATTCCTGATTGAACTGGCTGATTATACTTTTAATGTCCTGTTTTTGTTTTCAGGGACACTGTTCGTGTTCTGTATGAGTTATTTTGCGAGGTGTCACCAGGCGACCACATGAGAGAACCATATATTGTTAGAAAATATCCTGAGTCATACAAAAATGAGGAGGAGTTGAGAAATGTACCAAAATTTACATTTCCATGTCAATTAGACAAGTAAGTCAACTGTAATTTTATTAGACGTAATTCAAGTTAGAAACTTAATACTTTCAAACACTGAAATCCTGAATGAGGATATTATTGGAGCTCCATAACTGAAGGCAAGACTATCAGATATCAAGAATAAATTTTTTGATCAAATCCATAGCAGAGCCAGGATGTAAGACTTAAGAATAATTCAGTCAAGGGTTTTTTTTTTAATGAAACATGTTAGGACAGAATCAAGTGGCTGTATTATGTAATATTTGGTAATATCTAACACCTGCAGCTATCCATAATACATCCGATAATCGGAAATAACTTACTAAAACATATGTAATATTATGCAAGTGGCCCTCTGTGGTGTTTCAACAACACATTATAGGCTCACATAATTATTGGGAGCCGTAATGTGTTGTTTGTAAAATAGGTAACTTTTTTTTCTAAATCCATTAATTATTCAGAATAGTTATAAAACAAACTTAACCTAACTTCTAGTTTTCTATAGGATGACCATTTAATTTCAGGAAAAATTATGACTATCAAAAATTGCTGGCTTGCGAAAATTTTGCAAACTATAGATGCGCCAGCATAACCTGATATATATAAATTTCTATCAATGACATCCCTGGTTTGGACGATACAGCAGTCTTCTGTCTAGTTGTTTAATGACCATTGTTTTATCTTGGATTTTGAAAAAAATGTGTCTAGTTAATTGTTTTTGTTTTCAGCACATTTGTTCAACACTACTCATTTGTGTTGACATCAGTTGATTCGAAGTACACATTCTGTTTCTGCCGTTATGATCCAAAGGCCAACACAACCTTAGTTCTCCTATCATACTTACCATGGCACGATACATTTTATAAGTAAGTAAACATTGTATTATGTAGATTGTTCACTCAAATGACATTGTACTGTACAACTGATTATTTTTTTAATTCTGCAAGATGGAGTTCTGCCAGTGTTTCTTTTTTGTTATGCATTGGCCTGCTGTTTTTTTTAAATTGTAAAGGTTTTAAAATATATTTGGCCATTTTATCTTAGGTATTAAAGGTTATCTTAGGTTTTTAGATTGTTAGTCCTGTCATGGAAGCTAAGTAGTTTGACCAGTTTTGCTTTAGAGCTTGAAGGGCCATAGCCCCTCATTCTCTCAAGCCGTGTCAACCCGGAACCCGGAACCCGGGTGTTTTTCGGAATTTGTGCGCAAAATTACAACAAAAATTTACGACATCCATCATCCATACTAATATTATAAATGCGAAAGTATGTGCATTTGTAGGTTTGTCCGTCTTTCACGTCGAAACGGACCGACAGATCGACGTGATTTTTAGCGTAGAGATAGTTTATGGGCCCAAGAGCGACATAGGCTACTTTTAATCCGGGTATTTCTTCACTAATTGGAAAATTTTAACAGTCCCCTGCCAACTTTCTCTTCAAATTATGATTAACAGTAAAATAAAATAAAAATGGTTTTGCATCATAAATACAGTGTTGTGTATACCTATATAAATATAAATGTATGCACACATGTCAATCTTATCAATTATTTTTATATTAATAATCTGGCAACAGGGTACTGTTTTTGTACTCTTGGGACAATGTTTGATTAAAAATAGTAGTTAAATGGCATGCATGTTAATTGAAATACTACTTTATTATGATCTATGGTGTAATCATCTTTTTAAGTTCAATAGAGAAATCATGCTAAATTGCAACACTTGGCTAATATTATCTGATACTTATTAAATTCTGGGTTGGCGACATGTCAGGGTACTGTTTTTTGGGGTGTTTGAAAAATTGTAATTTAACAGGTAGTTAAATTTTTGGTATAATATTAGACAGGATTAAAAATATGGTTGTTTTTAAACACAGAAACATTTTTCTTTGACATTTATCTCATCGCTATCGCCGTGGTGGCCTAGTGGTTTGACCTATCACCTCTCAAGCAGAGGGTCGGGTTCAAACCCCGGCTCGCACCTCTGAGTTTTTCGAAATTCATGTGCGGAATTAGATTTGAAATTTACCACGAGCTATGCGATGAAGGAAAACATCGTGAGGAAACCTGCACAAACCTGCGAAGCAATTCAATGGTGCGTGTGAAGTTCCCAATCCGCACTGGGCCCGCGTGGGAACTATGGCCCAAGCCCTCTTGTTCTGAGAGGGCTGGGATGATGATTTATCTCAACATGTTTTTCCAAAAAAAGCTAGGACAATGATTTTCCAATTAGTGGTGAAATGCCCATCACGGAAAAATGCACAGTTCCCGAGGGAACAGCGCGCGATAGCCGAATTCCACGCAGGTGAAGCCGCGGGTAAAAGCTAGTGGTGAAAAAAAAACATTGCGAGCAAACATGTACACAGTTGCAAAGAAATTCAATGGTTTAAGTAGGGTTTAAGTGAAGTTCCCGATCTGCACTGACCCATGTGGGAGAGAGAAAGAGGATAAAAATATTTACACACTATTCTCTAATAGTTTTATTTCACATTCATAGTTTGCATAATAAAAGTAACGGTTAATGTGGGAACTTTAATGAATCAGCTATCACTTTTTCATATTAAAAATCTGCTTCAGGAATTTGTTTTGATTTGCATGCCAAGCGATTTATTCTTATGTATTTTGTTAACTCTTTGCCTTGCAGATGTGATTTCATCAATATTTTATGAATGTTAAGGATCTGTAAGTGTTTTATAACTTAAATACGAGGGTGGAGCTGGTTTTTACACCAAGTATACCTAATTCATTCAGTTATACTATGCATGTTTAGCAAACATTATGTTTGCGGTAGGAAATTATAAATTACCAATACTAAGGGCCTGTTTCACCACTTGTCGACTAACTTTAAGTGTCAGATAAAAGTAATGCCGTCTTTGTTTATGCGGGCAAAACAGGCCCTAAATCTAGAAGCAAAGATGATAATATCTGTGTAGATACACTAGCTAAAGTCTCGAAAACTTAAGCACCTTTTTATGATTGTGATTGAGATGAGAGAGTCATAGTATATTGTTACACAAGCTGTTGCCGGCGACTCTTGTCTGCTAATAAAAATCGTTTATCCTATCGCGCGGATACTACGAAACTATTCCTTTTTTCGGGATAAAACTATCCTATGTCCTTACCAGGATCTCAAACAATCTTTACCTTCACCAAACTTCATTTAAGTTCAGCAGCTCAAGTGTGAAGAGTTAAGAGACTGACAGAATACTTTCGCATTTATAATATTAGTGAGGGTAAGGATTATTGGGACATTAGTTTTTGTTCATGACTGTACAGTTCAATCTAAAAATATGTGTTTATCAACAAAGTTTAGCAAATAGAGACTTATTGATGAATAATGTTTAGATGTGACTGTACAGTTGACAACATTTAACTAACCATTCACAAACCTTGTCATGAATTAGTTGGTTGAACTGGTTGACTGTCTAATCTAAAACTGAACTTGCTGATGGTACCTTTGCGGCGGAATCGATACACACTTAATTCCTTTCTCGTGTCTAGTATAATATTGCAACTGTTATATGTTTTTTTTTATACGACTGGAAGGCAAACGAGCAAGTGGGTCTCCTGATGGTAAGAGATCACCACAGCGGTATTGCAGATATGGTGCCAACCTAGAGGCCTAAGATGGAATACCTCAAGTGCCTGTAATTTCATCGGCTGTCTTACTCTCCACGCCGAAACACAACAGTGCAAGCACTGCTGATGTTTTGTTGTATTTATTATAAACTAGCCTTTTAGTCGAATTGGAATTCAGGGCTTTTGCTACATTGCCATGGGAATGATCAAAAATTAATTTACGTGGTATGGACCACGTGCAAAGTTTCATGTCTCTAAATTTAGCTGTTATGATTTTGGCATTTTACATGGAACCCATGGGAATATCGGGATAAAAAATAACCTGCATGTTATTCCAGACGTGCAGCTACCAACAAACCCAATTTCATCCAAATCGTTTAAGCGTGAAGAAATAAAAAAACTCATGCACGCATGCTCGCACATATACACAATTTTTCGCATTTACCAATAATAATACAATTTATCATTTAGCTAAGCGAATTGCACCTGGTTATGATGAGATCCATGATCCATTATTGCTGCTCCTAATGTTATGCTAAAAAAAAAAACAAATTAGTTCGCCAGTTAGGTTATTAGAAAATATTGGACAAGTATATTTTCTTTTCTCAATTAAACAAAAAATTAAGAAGATGTAGCCAGTTAAAGTTCCACGTGACATCCTCCCGAACTTTGACAAATCTTTGTAATTTTTTGTTTGATTGACAGAAGAAAAAATACGCGTACAGTTTATTTTGATAACCTCACTGACGGAGAATAGAATTTTTTTTTTTATGCAGGACACTTTCAATGTGAAAATCGGCTGTAGCGATTTTTTATTAAAAATTACCACTTTCTCTGTTGACGGTACCTCATTGAAATGATTGTCTATGTATGACTATATTTTGTTGAATCGATTATATAAGTGCGATGACGAATTTTATTATTGCTATTTCAACACCTAGCTGACGATATCACATTGTCATTTCGCTGCCGTTCATTACAGTCAGTACGTCAGTACATTTCGGCAATATAAGAACGCAGTTGCTGTAGTTTTTGCTCGACGAATTATTCTACAGTCTTTATTTTCGCGCGTGGGACTGTATTCTAACCTCGTGAGTCTTTGTGTACTTTATAAAGAACAAATTTATCGTAAAAATAACAGCTGTTGCACTTTATAAAGCACAAATACCTCGTTCAATAAAGAATTTTAAGAATGTTGAAATTATATCCAAAATAAACAAATGGCCCACGTCTAGGCCTTAAGAGCAGTTATACCTGCTGAGCTGCTTGAAAAGTAGCACTCATTACAAAGAGACACCAGATCAGGCATGCCCGAATTTTATCGGGTACACACTTTACCTATAAGACGCCTAAGTCGTTTGACAAGTTCGGCAACCGCGTTAGGTGAATGCGTTAGGAGAACGACTCAGTGTAATCGCCGCTTTAAGTACTACATCTGGTAAAAAAAGTTTGGACTGGTTAAATTTATTCATTAAACTCATGAGTTATGTTCAAAAAAAGTATTTTTTGTTTAGCAGTTTGACCAGGAAGTTTTTACCAATTTGATTCAAAATTATTATCATGGGTGCAAATCCTCTCTAATTTGGAACTTAGACATGTCAAATTACGAAACAAGCATTGCTACTTATATAACTTCTCGTGTAAGCTTAATTCTTTTGCTTTCAGGTTATTGAATAGCATATCGAACCTGTTAAACAGTCCTCAGAAAGGCGAACTGAACTCGTTCCTAGAGGCTTGCCGCATTCGGCCCCCTATGGATGGGCATACGATCAAGTTCACCAGCGATGCGGGGACCACTGTGCTCACGTGCCAAAGCCCGGACCCGAGGCGGTTGCCTAGTATCCCTGAAAATGTAAGTACTTAATTAATTTAATTAATACTTTTAAATGGGCAATTTTTGTGTATCGGAGTTCTCGGAAACGGTTATAAAGACTTTGATGTAATTTGGTAGTTTTCTAGGTAAAAAAATAGGTTATACCTGGTTTTGCCTAACAACTTTTTGCCTAATTTCGGTTTGCCTAATTTTAGATAAACTAACTTTACTTAGTATTAATGGCTCATTTTACCTAGTTTTCATTTTAGTGAAAGTAATTTTGTATACAACTTACTTTACAGAATTTTGTAGCGCCTAGTTTTAAATTACCTAATTTTTATTTTGTATAAACTTTTTTCGTATACTGTTTGACTGACATAATTATTTTTCGTCTAACATTATAAGTTCGGTTCTGGCGCTTCGCCAGTCGCTACCGCGGCACGCTCGCTACGCTCGCTCGGCTCGCGCGCTGTTGTGTTCGCAGTTCTAACCTAACCTACTTTACTGGTCGCAGTTCTTATCTTGGTAAAAACATTATTCGGCTAAGTAATGATTAGTTAAAGTAAGAATCGACAAAGTGAATTTTAAATAAAGAGTAAGTAATGAAAATGATCATTTAGGAAAAATGAAAATTCGACAAAATAATAATTATGAATAGTGAAATTACACAAATTGACTTTAAACAAACAATTCATTATATGTAGCTACCTATACAAGCTAGGCCTTATAGCAAGGGAATACGACAACTGTTTAAAGCCGAGTGCGCATCATGTGATTAAATTTCTATCTTTGTCACTCTTTGCTATTAAGCAGGACAGCAACATTTCAAACTGTCAATTTGCTTTAGAGTGTAGACCTGCTTTATAATTGCCTTTTTGACGGGATACTGCAGGGGTCAAAAGAGAGTCATTACTTAAATTTTATTTATTTAATTCAGTTTATCACATTTTTGGAATTTGATTTCTGAAAACTCTTCACAAAGCCAATTTCTCCAAATGGTTTTCGATTATTATATGTTGTAAAAAATTGGGACATCCCAATTATAATGAATGACAGCAGGTGGTCGAGACTTATTTATTTGTAGCTAGGTACCTATGAAAGTAGTTGCCGGGCGCTGCCTCAAATTTAAAAAAAATTGCCCACCAGAAAATCTATTGGCCAGCCTTGGTTTCAGTGATTGTCAAAAATATATTCTGTGTTAACGTTACGCTGCGTACATGTTAGCATGTCAACTTTTTTTTGATTTCCCTCTAGTGCAATCTAACAGAATACTTCAGCGCCGTCGACACAAAATGCATGGCGGGGCTGTGGGCGGCGTTGCTACACGAGAGACGCGTGGCCATAGTAGCGTCGAAACCCTCCCGCCTATCAGCTTGCGTGCAGGCGGCGAACGCAACCCTGTTCCCTATGTCTTGGCAGCACATTTTCATACCGATACTGCCGAAACATCTGGTGGATTACCTACTCGCGCCTATGCCGTTCCTGATAGGAGTTCCTGCTAGCGTTATGGAGGTTGGTATACTGCTAATATACTATTGTACCGAAGAAAACTGTGCGTCGATGCGATTTGTCGATCCCATTTGTGTTCCGTACCAAAAAAAGTACCAACGAATGCCTCGCTGTCTATCCACCACTCTGTTACAGTCTATCTGTCTATTAAGCTGTGAAACACACAGAGAGCGGTGTCGGGGCGGTGCGGCGCGGCGCGGAGGCGGTACCGGTTGTAATATTCAAGCTAACACGCGGGAAATAAGCGTGGCGCGGTATTCTGTGTGGGCACTTTAACGTTAGCTCAAATATTACACCGCTCTCTGTATGTTTCAAGCTTTAGGGAGTTGCATCTTTTTAACCGTA
Source organism: Choristoneura fumiferana (assembly GCF_025370935.1). Taxonomy (NCBI): domain Eukaryota; kingdom Metazoa; phylum Arthropoda; class Insecta; order Lepidoptera; family Tortricidae; genus Choristoneura; species Choristoneura fumiferana. The sequence goes on from NC_133472.1 coordinate 38,045,950, forward strand.
AGAAACGTGTAAGGCGTTTTTTGCTTAATAAATCGAATGATTTTTCTAGATATGCAGGAATTTATTTAGTAATCTGAGCTTTGTCGAATTGAGTTAGGCAGCTATAGAGGGACTGCTTTTCGACCGCAATATGACCGCAACTGCTAACCACCCGCATTTCAATTGCAGTTAAAGTGTTAGCTACATATTCCATTGTATTTCTTTGTTTGTATACCCAGAGTGTGATACAAACATGTCCGGTAGAAAAATAAACAATGCGCCATTGTCAGATAGAAACTTCAATTCAATTAATAGCGTTTATATCTGCTGAGCTGGCAACGTTGCATTTTTGTTAGTTTTTCTCGATTATTCCATAAAAAAGAAAATTAAAAATGTTGTCTGATAGAACACTTTTTAATCGTTATACTTTTTTTTAAACCGTTTATAAACATTAATTCATTTTTAAAGAATATAAAAGTCTATCACGAATAATTATTGGAGTAGACACATTAACTTTTATATTAACAAGTGTTCTATCAAACAACATTTTTAATTTTCATTCAATTTTTATGGAATAATCGAGAAAAACTAACAAACATGCAACGTTGCCAGCTCAGCAGGTATAAACTCTCTTAAAACTTTGATTTGTTTTTGTTTTCAGACAGTAAGAATGTCGGAGATAGGTGATGTTGTAATATTAGATGTGGATGCGAATGAACTAAGATCTCCCTTTCAAGACTTGGAAAGTCTTCCGCCTGATTTGGTAAGCATTTGTAATTAATGCGAACGTTTCAGAACAAATACGATGAGATATAATTTTTCGTTATCTGTACGTTTGATACTGCGGTAAAAATTAAATTTACAATCCCGCCTATACAGGATGTGTCTCTGACTATGCGGCTTTAAATTTAAGGTTCGATTCTACTCGCATACAACAAGCTACTTTTGTTTTTTAATATTTTCAAATATCGTGTATTCAGGTAATTTATTTATCCTCAAAGTTTAATCGCTAAATCAGTGTATTGGGCATGGCAATGTTATCGCTGTCTCTTGGTACGGTGGCCTTTGAATATTTTTTGACATATATTTGTCATCTCTTCGATAAACATTTATCAATGTGCTGTCAAATTTATATTGTATCGCATACATTGAAAATTACATTTTAATTTGTATGAAAAAAAACAATGATATTTTTAAAAAGTAGCTCAGTTATAAAATGTAGAATCGACCCTTGGATTTAAAGCCCCAATGGAAGCTCTCATTTTATTACATAAAATTGTTACATTTTAGATAACGAGTTTGAAGAAGGCTTTAAGTGATAAGAATGCCCTAGGAGATGCAGTGTCGCGAGCCTTTCTCCGCGCGCTTGTGTGTTTGATAGGCGGCTATCGGGATGCTATACGGTAAGACATTTTCAGCTTACTTCTCCCATACATTTATAAATTAAAGCTTGACAATGCATGTTTACCAACATAAAATCTATTTTTAAACTACTTTTACGTATTTATAAAGGTTTGACAGAGACTTTAGATTAGACGGAGAAATACACATACTTATATGTGACGTCACATGCAAGTAGCGCCATGCTTGCTGCATACTTTATGTATTGTAATTGTTACCATTTAATCTTTGGAACTACTAAATCGATTCTTAAAACTCTCGCAATTTTTTTGATTCCCGTTGACTTTAAGAAAACATTCGTGCATTCAGCAGATCAAATGAAGTTAATTTCTCCAAGACACTAGTGGCTTAAGAGGAAGAATTAAGATAATTAATTTATGCGCATTAGAACAATGTAAAACGTTTTTAAATTATGACGCTTTTTAAAGTCCTTAATTGATATATATTTAGCAAAACGAAGTTTAAAAAAAGTGTTTTTTTTTATCATGTCTCTTATGTTACTCGTCAAGTTTGACATTTTACAGTGACTGCGAGCTTATATTATGATTGCAATATCGCGTGAAGGCTATCGTAGATTGATGTCAATGAATGTCGTTTGCCGTCCAGTGGAGTTAAATAAATATTATTTTTTTTGTACAGAAAAGGCAATTAGAAACACACTACTTTTTTTATTATTACTAATTTGTTATTGAATTGAAACTATTCTTTTGAGCACCAGCATTATTTTATTTTTTATCTGTGGTGAATGGTTAAACTGTCCAGAATGACACTCAATTTAAGGATTATACTTTGGATTACACGTACTACCATTGTCACTGTCATATGTCAGATTGTGGGTCCAAATCAAGTTCCGTAGTGTACCATGCTTAAATTGTCAAGAAATTTAATCTTACAACATAACTACAATCGTACAACTTGGACCGTCTACGTCATAGTTATCAAAGTCAAATGATGGTCGCTGCTTATTTTTGTCTAAATTCAATGCACAATGATAATTATTTCCATTACAAAAAGTAGATGTTATAATGCTTCAATGGCTCCACTGTGTCCGTTACGGAGTCCTTCCGTTACGGAGCTGTATCTTTTGAACTATAAATTTCACAGTTACTATGGCAGCTTAAACAAAGTTAAAAATAAATTGTACCCTACTGTGGTGCCCACCAATTCGTGTGCGAGTCCGACTTGCTCTTGGCCGGTTTTTAACGTTACACAACTTTATTTTTTCTTTTAACAGAATTGAAAAAGGTCAACAGATCACATTCAATCCGGAGGCGTTTGTGAGAACTAGAAAAAATATGCAACCATTCCTTAGAAAAATACTACAATCACAAATATTTCAACAGGTACGTAAAGGGTTTAACAGGGTAAGGAAGGACATGTGGCCCCCGTGAGGAATACTTGAATTAGTAAATGTAAATTTTTTGTCGGCTCATAACTGGTAATCCAATCTTCAGCCCTCTATCTTGATTAGGTGAAACAAGAGTTTGCAAAAAAAATGTTATGAAAATAAAATTTTGACATTTATCACTGTGATGGTTCCAAATAGAGGGCTGAAGTTGGAGTGATTACCAGGCGACAAAAAATGTACATTTACTAATTCAACTATTATTATACACGAAGTCCGTACGAATTTACTACTTATGTTTTTACCCGTCAGTATATAAAGAAATACTATGCATAAAGACGATGTGTTCAATTATTACCTCTTTATCTTTGGACATAAAATAACCTCTATTTTTTGCCCAGTTTATAGACGAAAGACTGGACTTGCTCAATTCTGGTAGAGGCTTTATCGACGAGTTCGAGGTGGAATGCAACCATTACGCGGAAAAACTAGGCACGGGAAGTGGACAGCGACTCAAACAGCAATACAGGGACTGGGCCAAGACTGTGAAGAAAGAAGGCGGTGCTTTCTTTAAAAATTTCAAAGATAAGGTAATTTATATCAAACGGAAACGCTTTTAATAACCTTTGTTATTTATTGTTACTATTGATGAAGGGTTACCGCGCCTTTCAATCTAGCTTACCGTCCCAGACACAATTGTGAATTTTAAAACCTGCTGTAAACATTAGTACGCGAGGGTGACAGGACTTTACAGCTTTGTTTTAACATGCCTCTTAATTTATGTTGAAGCTTTTTTGGGGAATACTTGTAAACCCTTGCTGTCTTTGCGCTTGTTATTCACCTCTTTTTCACAATGATGATGTTAAAAAGTTCACGTAATAACTAATTTGTATGTCATTTTGGCGTGAAGCTTTGGTCTATCATTTGGAATTACGTTCAAGTGCAGATTCTGCACTCAAATATTTCTTATATGCGGCTGCTACAAGGGCACAGTCGGATCTTTCCACAGAGTAGAAAACCAAGAAGAAACCGCGTGGCACTGAAACAAGTTGACCATAAATAAGTTCAACTGATCATAGGTAGTTATGTTAAATTATAATTTGACTATTCGAGCACCATCCGATAATTCTGTAGTTATTTATTCACCGTCATGAATTCAAAAGCTTTTGTATAGAGGTCATTTTACAATGCAATATTTTGGAGAGTTCAATCAGGAAATGGCTGCATTCTTTTTATAAACAGCTGTCAATTTTATTATCTTTCCACTATTCCACGATAGGTGGCAGCACATACATGTACAATAGACTGAAAGATATACCGTCGTTGTAGTTTTAATTATGTTACCGTTTCAGAAGTTATTAAGTACTTTCAAATCTCTGCATGAGAGCTTTTCCGGCAATGGTTTCGTTCAAAACGGGACTTTTTGACATTTCTTATTGTTCTTTCTATTCCGTGGCTCTTTTCACACTTTGGTGTGAGACTGCTGTATTTCTGTGCTGGTCGCCCATTCCTTGTTCAGAATCTTCTTGTGCCAATTTAAAAGCAAATGTGGTATTGCGTAGTAAGCGAATTATCACTAAAACCCTGCGCGAGTGTGTCTTTTTACAGAACTGCCCAAAGGAGGGTTATGTTTTTTTTTGTATAAATGCACTAATGCTTATCGTTATGGCTACTACTGTTTATGTAATGTCAAATTTTGGAAGCTCTCCAATGATATCTGATTGTTTTTTATTCAGAATAAATAATTATTTAGTAAATACTCTACAAAAAATCAGAGCCGAAAAGCTCCTGATCAATTGTGTTATGAATTTATGATGGCTAAATTGTTTTTTATCATCGACACGTTAGAGAGTTCTGCAATCAACCTAATACGCAAAAACCTATATTTCAAAACACATCTGAGAGAATAAATCTGCTTTCACTCCTTTCCGTTCGAAGCATCATTTATTACTTTTAGTAATTTTGTATTTTTAAGACTTCATTTGGTACTCGTGATACAGACCCAGAGTCTAGTGCGAAGGCCGTTGAAAAGTCAGATGATGTTATTTGTATTTTATTCAAAATGTGTATTTCTGTAAATTTTTGTGCACTGTTGTGTAAATTTATTGCTAAATAAAATTATTCTTATTATAACAATTATTACACCATAATTCCACATTCTTTATTTTACATTTCTTAACAATCTGATTAGTTTTAAATATCTAATTTACCCGTACATCTGTGTATGTAACCTGGGATATTATATTACTTTTCATACGGAACAGATAAGTATTTGGATATTACCAGAACCGGTTCTCTTAAGACAAGACATTATTAACTGTTTCCCTGCCCTCATTTAAATATCTTTTAATTATTTGTATTGCGTCCCGCTGCTTTAAGAGTTAAATATCGTTCAAGAATCATAAGTGATCATGGGACTGGCAACGTGTTCGATCGTCTTAAATTTGAATGTTCTGGAAAATTATTCAAAAACGAAACTATAAATTATCGCTCTTTATTCTTGTTATATATAGCTCTGATACTGGCTGTAGTTTACTTCGCTAATTATTTAGCAACGCATTTAAAGCTTCAGTCAGAACTAGAAACAATAACTGTACTATTCCAAGCTAGAGCAGTGCAAAATTATGAGGCTGGAAAATAGACTAATTACTGTTTGATGTCATTCAGCGTCATGTCATGAGGTCGGTTTGACGTATGTCACGTTTGGGTCGGCCCTGCAATGCGGCTGTGTATCCACCCGACTTTTGCATAAAGTACGCTATGCGCGAGGAAAAAATCATTAGGATTACTTGATTTTCTAACCTAGCGTAGTGCAGCTGGTGGACACTGGCGAGCGAGATTTTTTATAAAAGAAGCGAGAGATCCGTAGTTTCTGTACCAATGGTGTGTCATAGCAGCCGGATACGTTAGAACGTAAAATCGGTCACTTATTTTCGGCATAGGTGTTTAGACGCTTAAGCCAATCATATATTGTCTGTGTTTCACCCTTATTGTTTCTAGTTCAATTGATACGAACTTCCGCAGTAACACCTGATTAGGATGTCCATTGTCCATTTAGTGTTACCCTATGCATGCATGCTTTAACTACGAGAGTTTTCCGTTATGTTTTAATATTTACAGGCCAATCCAGCGGTACAGTCTGCTGTCAAAACGGTGAGTCCCAGATGAATATTGCTGTCAGTCGAATAACTATCGTTTTGTTACATTTTCTATTTTTATTCACCACTCTGTGGAGCGTACTTTGAAATTTTTGTTTTGGTTTTACGTTTTTTATTTGCTGTAGAGGTGGCGGTAGTTGTGTAAAATGCTGAAGCCTTAAAACTCACGAATTATTTATATTTATTTTAGTAAAAAAATATATATATTTAACTATTTGTTTCTTCTGTATCAATTAACCGTGTTTATAATACACTTTTTAATGACTAGCTCAATTCATTAAATTAAAATTATGTTTTGAAAATGTGACCCTGTAAACACATTTTTCCAGTAAAATCGTTCCTGTAGCATGACACTGCGGTGGTGCACGATTTTACTGGATTAGGCTCCGTTTCCATCAGAGATGTGCGAGGATGTGTTGCGAGAAATATGTTTTATATGAACCAGGAGAAACGCTTCATCTACCTCGCCTCGCTCCGCTCAGCTGTTTCCACTAAAGATGTTCTGTGAGCGGATAGGTTAATGAAGTGTTTCTATTGGTTCATGGAAAAACACATTCCTCGCAATACATCCTCGCACATTGGTGTAAACTCAGCCTTAGTGTACAGTTTTACTGTTTACAGGGTCTGAAAGCAGTTTCGTAGTCCCTGAGTATATTACTAATACAACTTATTTATTTATTCACCACAGTATCTAGGCGATATACATATATGTATATTACTCTAAAACCTATTTGATAAAGTACCAAATGCGTATAGTATTAGTTAATTATTATTTTTATTTTGTTTAATTTTTTGTCGTTTAATCTTGCAAGCACAGTGTATTCGTATTTAATTATCAATTTAGATGTATTTATGGAGATTTAGATGTAGCATGTTAAATACCTAATTAAATATTAAAGATAAACTATTTATTGAGATATAACTTTTTAGTAGATATTACTGTAGTTATTTACGTAAATTATTTATTAACTTAAGTATGTAAGTGATTGCATAGTTCACAATTACCTAAATGCAAAGTAGTTATAGCAAAGTGTATGTCTCCACAAAGTAGCGAATACGAAATAAAATTATTAAATTTTTATTATCTGCACTGGGTCTCTTCAGACAAGCTGTATTTACTGCATGTCATAGCATATAGTCACGTGGTTGCAATACGTAGTAGAATGATAAAACTTTAGAGAGAAAAATGTCTAATGCCTCTGTTTCACCGATAACCATCGCGCATTCGTAATCTTCACGTAAAGATTCATCGTGTATCGTCTAAAACACTTTGACGGACAAAACCATAAAGCACGACTGGAGTTGCCCTTAGCTTAAAAGTGCACTCTGTAGTTTATTTCTAGAGAGAAGCGAGCGACGCATGTTCAAGGATATTAATAGGGTATTTGACTCAAGATTTTAATTCTCAGTACTCAGATTTTGTATGGCAATAGTGACCTGTGATTTCTGATGTATAATATGCACTATCAAAAAATATACAGTCAGCAAAAAGGCTTGTAATATAAATAAAAATAAAAATAAAACTTATTAATGGAGCGTCAACTTTCTTCTATTATTATTGAGCCACTGCGGAACGGTGTCGTTATAACATTGTCAATTCCTAGCAACGGTAACAAGAAAATATGACAACAACTATATACTATGACAACGTTCCAAGTATGATTAACCATTATATCCTTGGTGGTACGCAACCTAATGCCAAAATATCTTACTTTCTTGGAAATACATACTGAAAAAGAAGGTATCCTATGACCTAGAATTACCTAGATGGTCATGCACTTTGGCAACGGAGAAAGCTCATTTTGCCTGCTCCAATCGTAAGTGTTTTGCGCAAATACGAGAATTCTGATGGTTATCGATAAAATACACATTTGTAATATAAAACTACTAAATGCCTTTTTATATTTTTTTGACTCATAAGCAAGGATCATTTATATAATCTATTTCATCCTTGCTCATAAGTTACCTATTTTTTACTGGTTTGATAAGTCAAACTGATTGAAAGAGACAGACAACTAAGTAAGGGTGACTTTCTCCATTTTGAGATAAGAAACCCTAAAATGCTCGTGTCTCAAATCATTAGACAAACTAAACAACCTTGACGTACAGTCAGCAAAGTTCGGTTAGCCATTTTTGTCAAAATAGTGACGTTATTCTTGAACAGTCAGCAGCAAATGAGGATGAGCAGTTACGGTGATCAAAATGATCTACACCAGGGGTGGCCAACCGGTCGATCAGGATCTGCTAGGAGATAGCACATTTTATAACAGTTTTTTTTGTTGTCTCTTGGACAACGGGACAGAATAACACACCACGAAAAGTTGATTACCCACACACACGCCCAAAGCCTCACTTTGTTGTTGTTAGCAGACGTCTTTACTTTTTATTTAGTCTGAGTTTGAAACTGATTTAAAAAGGACATTCACATAGCTTTAAAATTTTAATTATAATAGAGTCTAAAGAATAGAATAACAAACATGATTAATTCACCGTAGGTCCGGCAAGGAGGGAAGAATATGAAGTCGGCTGTGAGAGGTTTGAAGAGCAAAATGCCGAAGACTGGATCGCGTCCGTCGTCGATAAATACCACCGATGACAGCAGGTTCGTCACCCTAAGATCTATTTTCCTTTGCTCAGTATGAGCGCTAATCTGCTTTACCGATTGAGTAGGACATACTGCGTCAACCTGTCAACCTGCTAAACATAATCAGGTGACCATAGCAACCCTACCACTACACATTGGCACTGACAAACACTGACAATCAAAAAGAACATTCTTTGATTGAAACTTTTACGAAGTTGTTTATCAAAAAGGTTTTGTATTGATATGAAACTAGATATATGTTAGAGGTGTATACTATTTCGATCCTTGTTATCATGTCAAGTAAGTATAATTTGATATGCACTTGTCTTCTTAGTACTTTGGTTTCAAAACGTACTAAGAGTCTATGACTTTGTAAAGGAATCAATTTAATAACTGACGAAGGTTTTCCTAGGCCAAGAAGTTATGTAGGGAGCCATAAATGAGAAACTTCATGTCCCCATTTGAGCATGTTTGAGAAAACACGTTTATTTACCTTTCGGCTTTAATCCTTATAGGTTTTCCTGTGGCTCAGCGACCCCAGTATCATCAGACTCGTCAGACTCCTCGCCGTCGCGGGACACCCCCCGCGACCCCCGCGACCCTCCGCAAGACCTTCGCATCGACCTGGTGTCGGAGATGGAGCAGCTGTTCAAGAACAAGTCCAGGAGAGACAGTCTCCCCAACAGTTCACATAACTCGGAGCTCAGCCTCGCTGATAAAGCGGTAAGTGTGTGGAGTGAAGATACTATAATTTACTCACCGGGGCGCGTGTGGTGTCGATTACCTTAACATGGCGTTATAATGAATAAAGGACGTGTTTTCATATAGCTGCTTTATTGAAGGTTTGATGCCACTTGGAGTTGTAAGCTTACCGTGTTGTTGCTTTGCCGGGGGTCGCAAGATCGTAGCGTCGGATTAAATTTTTAAAATTTCCTAATTACCGTCGTATGTAGGCAAATTGGATTAAATACCACTTTTTATTTCGTATTTAAATATTTTATAAGAATGTTACCCCGGAGCCTTGAGACCACGCGTTTGAACATGAAAAAGAAACAAGCTATGTATTTCATGAGTACCTATTGTCTATATCGAAAATACAAACTGAAACGTGGATGCACCGAAAAACCAGAAAAAGAGACCAGCGCTGGGAATCGAACCCAGGTTCTCAGCATTCCGTGCTGCGTGCCATACCCCTACACTACCACTGGACAGGAGTACAGACACGAATTTTTCCTTTGCACCACATATCTCAGCTTGTTTGTTTGATTGCTTAATAGCGACATCTCTTGTCCGGGTGAGCGGTTAGTTCCGATGGAGTGTTTGAAAGTTTCTTGATGAGGGCTAAAAACATAGACGTCGCTGTGGTGCATAGGAGAAATTCGTTTCTGTACTCCTGTCCAGTGGTAGTGTAGGGGTATGACCTGGGTTAGATTCCCAGCGATGGTCTCTTTTTCTGGTTTTTCTGTACATCTATGTTTCTTTTTGTATTTTCGATATGGATTTTACGGGATGACCGTAAAAATAACAAAATTTGGAGTTGAATTAAAAAATACAAAAAGACTCCAAAACCAATCTTAAATTAACCTATTGTCTACCCGGCTTTTTTTTTGCTAACTCACTGTACTTGTTTGTGGTGTACAAGAATATTTATATTGTATTCGGCACCAACAACACGCGCCCTGTCGAAGGAATAGCTATTTTTAAAACTTTACTCGTACTCGTTAAACGACACTTAGACATAGATTTTAAAGTGAAATAGGGTGATCCGACAACGTAAACATTGTAGTATTTACATTTACTCTTAAAACACTGTGCACCGCGTACATTTTGACTGAACGGTTCCAATAAAGCAAACATTGCGAAACGAACGGAAAAACGGGTCATTTAGTTAATGAAAGATTCCGAAAAATGTTATGTTAATAGAGTAGGGATTGTTTTAGTCTACATTTTTGACGCTCCTGTTGCTTTAGGTCAGCAAGGTCAAAGGTACAGTGTTTATGAATTAAAGCTTTTTTTTTAAGTCCTAGTGTATAATAACTGCAGTATTCAAGTGACGGTTCCCTCGCACGCCGCCCGACGTATCGTGGCCTTTTACCTACTTCTATGTGCCACTGTGTTCACAATGTGTATGACAGTTGTTTAGCCCACCGTACCGTTCTATACCGGTGACTTGGTTGTTGAATCTTTCGTATGTTAATCAGAACCGGTATGGAACTGTAGAATTAAATTCGGTAAGCAAACTATTGGTGCAGTTACAATTTTTTTTGTATATCGTGGGGTTTCCGACCATAGGATTGCAACCCGGGGGGTCGACGTGTGTCAACAATAGTCCTTGTGTTCTGCTAGTAAGATCTAGTTTTTGTGTGAATAATATAATTTAATATGAAAACTTAATTTCACAGAGTGAACTTAAACTTTTGACGGGTATTGTTGTTGTGTAGGAATCTATTTTAATGCCTACACACAATAACTTAGCTAATCTTTATTACCAATAGGAAAACAAACTTTCCAGTGGCAATACTATTTGATTATAGTCGGCTTTATGGTGGAGGATCATATTACATTACAGAACACGATTCTTTAGGCTGACAATTATATTGAGATGATCGAATTTATTAGAAGTATGTCGCGTGAGCTCGGAATCGAATATCACAATCTCGATTTTTTCACAGACAGTGACCCCGGGGGTTGCACACTGCAGTTGCGAAAAAACTCAAATACATTGCAATAATCACTCTGTATAAAAAATTACATCATTTTTATGTCATCCGCACCAAAAGTTCACTAACTGATTTTATTATAGCATTAGACGCTTGTGTTCTGCTTGTTTAGTCATCTTAGCTTTAGTTATATTTGTTATTCGCACTTGGCCGTTAACCAGATTAGTAGTCGAAAGATTTATTGAAAAAAGAAAAAACTAGAGACCTAACTGCCAGTAAATTCAATTGATTTCTTTTTATTAGATGGTCTGGTTAAGAATAGATTTGTATGTTATTGAAATGACGTAAAACAGTGCTGGTTTTGTATGTAGTGCGAATATACCTAACAAAAGCTACGATAGAACAAATTTTCGTTGTTACTTTTTTACTTCTATTTGGTACCTTATCGAAATGAAAGTCATGTGAAACTATATTTGAATATGGTGGCTGTATTGTCTAACACTGGCGCTCGCGATTCATGCTATACCGTTCGACAGAAAGAAGTGGTCAAAATGACCGTGATGCCAAGTGCATTAGACAATATAATACCTATTGGTCTTTCTCTTCGCGGGCACATAGATGGCTTTGATTTCGATAAGCATTTTTTGTGGTCTATGTATAGACTGTAGCTGTCTCCGCTTGTTTTCATCCATGTCGTGTTTCCATCCGGCCGTGCGCGCTTAAGTCATGCCTCATAGTGATTGTGGTACGTGAGATGCGAATGCGCCAGCATGCCGTTCCCAGGGGCACCGTGGCACATTATTCAATTTTATTTTGCAGAAAACCCTGGCTCCAAGCCTCCCACCCCGGTTACCGGATCGCCCCCCACCCATTCTCCGTTACCCAATAATTTCCACGAGGAAGTTGATAGACGTTTCGGACGCGCCCGCGCCGCCGCCTCGCGCGCAGCCGAGCGTCCAGCATTCGCATTTCGTCACTAACATCACCAAAAACAGCGACCACATGAGCGATTTCCACACGAGCACCATTCAGTTTATGGAGGGGAAAGATAAAGCCAAGCTCAAACTGACCATGTCGACGAGCCAGCGGAAACTGTCTGACGCGCCCGCGCCGCTCCAGCCCAACGGCTCCGCCAAACACCAGCCGCTCTCCTCGCCCAGTAGGCCCTCGGAACCCAATAGCTTACCCCGGCCCCTAGCCCGAACCGTCCACATACCGAATAGAGGACAAATTCAAGAGGTAATTGTGATATGCGCATTTGTAATTATATCGGTTTTGTATCTTACTGTAAGACAGAAAGTGATCGAATACCTACACTGAACAGCAAGAGTGAAATTTGTTTGCACTAACACGGTTTTAACTTGAAACAGTATAGATACAGATAATTTATTTATTTAAACATTAGCTAGAAACTTATTGTTAATTAATCTGAATTAATACATATATTCCTAACATATGCAAGATGGCTCTTTTTTACCAACTGTTGAGATGCGCGCTGTTTACGGAAGAGCGAGTCGCGGTTATGTCGAGAGCAAACAGTTCTCCGTCCCTTTTCTGGCTACAGCCTTACATGATATGACCCATATAACCTGTATAACGCGGCGTGGTTGGCCGACACAAAATAGCATTTCAGGGTATTCATTCATGCTGCAATGTTCTAATCTGGGACAGCAAAAAGTGCCCAGATGAGAAACATACTGCAAAGACAAAGGAGATCGTTCTCTTACTTTAAAGAAGGTAAATATCTGATCATTTGTAAACAAAATAATTTTTAATCTAAAGCGGTAATAGACAATCGTTGATGATAATTATGTATGCTGCAAAGTGTAGACGAACATGTAACAATGTTTTAAGGTTGCGTTGTGATATTGGTGATCGCGGCCCAATAAATACGAAGGCAAAATGTTGACCATCGCGCGACCACTTGCCATTGCTAGCCAGCAGTTGGTGTTTGCATGCGCGCCTCGCACCACGCTCAAGGAGCGCCATTTTGGAACTAGTTATAGTATACATGGTGGAAAAAATTATGGGCTCAGGAAGGAAACTGGCTTAAATCCTTTATTTAGCTCATTTTACTTATAGAAAAAATTCTTTAATTTTTAAAAAGAAACAAAACTGCATGCAAAGATTTTCTAAAATTCGCTTGTCCCAGGAATCGAACTAGTTTAAAAATCAAAATATATAAAACTGGCTGTTTTAAGATAGGATATTTACGATAGGATTGTTGTTCAGGATAAGATTTGTCTAATGATTTTTAATTTTAGAAATTAGCTAAGTATGTATTAGAAAACAGTACTGTTTCTTTTTTTAAATAAGCGAATGTTTCCCTTTATTAAATTGAAGTAAGTAAAGATTTTAAGGCAGTTTTTTTCCGGGGCCCATTTTTTTTTTCACCTTACCAGGCCGCGGTCGCCATGTTCTTAATGCTCCTGAAATGCTCAACTAATGCTAGATTATTGACTGGATAGTGATTATAAAATAAGGATTTGGTCTACTCGTGACGCGCTTTTGTTTCATTTATTGTAACAGTTTTTAAAACAGTGTTCCAATTTTACCGCATTTGGTAAAATACAGCAACGGGGGTATGATTTGAAAATGTACTTCACAAGTAAAACGTATTGTCTTCATTGCTCCTTGTTCAGGATTTGCTCATTATATATATCATAGATGACGTCATTCTTAGTTTGTGTATCTAACGTATGACCATGTAAATAACTTATTTATGTTATGTTATACACTTCTATTGTCATGCTTCCTTAGAGCACGCACTTGCATGTCACTAATTAATGGACTAGTAGTTAATTCATTATTATTTTAGTTGTTGTTTGTAGAAGTAGTACAGAACACTTACGATATGAACAGTATGCCGACATATCAAGGAATGGATTACTAAAGCGTGAGACATGTAAGCGCGACGGGCAGGCGTATGTTAAACAGGAATTTTCTTTTGCAGTCGTGTGGATCAACAGATCTCATAAAACTGGACGATTCGCCGACGAATCTAGAAGATTTCGATCCTCTCAAGTGCCGTGATAAAAATGAGAAAGTAGAGACGATCAAAGCAACGGATAGTGCTCTCTTACACGAGTATGGTCTGGACTTTAGTCAGTTTGGTTTCGGGCTGCTGGATTATTCACCCGGGCAGAGCGCGCGGCCCGACCCCGCTTCCGCGTCCGCTTCCAGTGTGCCCCGAGGTTGGACTACCTTCAACTAAGTGATCCAGTTACACTTCTCTACTGTCAATATGTATATTTTGTTTTTCGTAGGTACAGCTAACGACATGTTTAACTGAGCGATTGATCATGATAAGCTTCTAGAAGACCTGTGACCACTATCATGCTGAGTTTTGTAAAAGTTTGAACGCTCTTAAAGACAGACCACACAGCTAAAGAAATAAATAAAACGCCCCTCTTTTTGATGATTTTCGAACAATTCAGTATGGAATTGTTTCTCGCTAGTATGTATGTGATATAAAGCACCTATCACTGCTTTGAAAAAAACCACGTATCTCAAATCAATACATCCATAAAATTTACCCTTGAAGTAATGTTCATAACGTTCAATTTTGGTTTGAGCAATTTTTAAAGTAGTGATGTTTTGGCGATTCGAAGGACATTTATGTTTGTCAGATGATGAACTCAGAGCGCGAGGTGTTTAAATTATTTCTCGAGCCTTAGTGGTTTTTCTTTGTTTTTAATACTCGCTGTACTTATACTTAGTAGAGTCGTGTTATGCTAACCCTGTATAAATATTTATTTTACAACTACTACGCCAGTAGTAATGATTAAGATGTTACATACTCAGTTTTAATTGATATTATTGTACATATTGTGACATATCAATGAAATTGTAATATAATTGTGTTGTTATAAATATAATCAGTATAAATAATGTCTGTATATGTGGTTTTACTTAGGTATGTCATATTTATAATTAGTGGAGATAGATCAATTTCATTATTTTGTGCAAGATAGTCAATATTTTTCCTAGATCTTCCGCATTGTTATTTGTGTTAAACTTTATTACCAGTTTGTTTAGTATCGTGATATTTTACTAATTATTGTAAAAGGTTCGACTGAGTGTAAATATTGGATATAAGCATCGAATTAGATTGTGAAAGTATCTTTTTGTAGTAATAAAAAAAACATGAAATTCTATCAATCTGTGATGATCTGATGGATGTTAATTCGCTCGCAGCCACAGTTTTCCAATTTTAAATAATATTATAATAGCTAGCGTAATAAATTAATGTTCAAAGAATACGTTACACAAGACCTGAACATAATACTAAGCTTCAAATTATCTTGTTTCGTTTTTATAATTTATACAAATTAGTGCGAAGGGCACACATTTTACCAGATTTGTTTTATGCTTTGAAGTCGAAGTTTTATTTCCTGTCATTAATAAATTAATATGTTGTCAAAAAGTACAATTAGACTTTTATAATAAGATAATGTAATTAATAACGTAGTGACGGCTGGATCTAATACTATTGTTATGTAAGTATTATTTTCTTCATAAGGTGCTTTAACAATACCGATTTATTAAAGCTTAGGTACGCCTAATTTGTCCTTATAAAAAAGTATTCCAACTTGGGCCTAAACCGACGATTTTAAAGTAGGTAATGATCAAATTGTATTCAATAAGCGAACGTTTCTTGTGCAATATATATATTTTTGTTTACTTACTTACCTTCGTATTTTGTTTCAAATTTTATAAACTTACTTTCGAAGCCAAAATTATTCATTTTACGACATTTAATAGATATACCTCAATAGAATGTACATATATATTAATTTGGACATTATCGGATCGTCTGAATTTAGTTATAGCAAATTATACTTGATCGACAGAAGTTTTTAATCAATCCCTGACATCGATATTATTTTGTGTGGCAACAAAAACAAATGATTAACAACTTATGTCACAAACAGTAGCACAAATATTAATGTTTTGATGAAATAACAAATAATCAGTTCCGCTGCCTGCAACCAGGGCTGAACCTAAGGTCTAAACTAAACCTTTGATTTTAAACCTTTTTCGAAATTACGATTGCATTCAATATCGTTTTAAAACGTGGGAAGCAGATTAAGGCACATTTTTTTTTTGTTAAAAGTAATTAAAATCCTTAACTTTTTTATGTCTACTAGAAATATGAAAACAGCATTCTGTGTAAGACTCAGTTATGTACCTATGACCAAGAGGTTTGCTCCGTATTGTCTGAAAAATTACTATGTGCGTTCCTGGTTTCGCCCCACTATAAAGCTCCGGCCTTACCACTCTCTATTGTATAACGCACTCGGAATCACGTTCTGTCACATGGTATGGTATGAGAGCAGAAAGGGATGGTGAATGCGATTGCAAGCTCCCAGGTACTAGGCAATTGGTTTAAAAAAAAATTAGTTCATCAAAAATTGCATTGCATTTCAGTGGCGTGGCGTCAGATTTTGACCGCGCCCTTCCTAGATGGCGCTAAAGTAATAATTGCACTCGGGCGCTACATGGGCTAAAGACGCCGCTGGTGCTAAAGCCGAACAAAGATCGCTAACATCTTTCAGGAATCCTGTACCTATGTCCCTTTTGTCCTATTTTGTAAACATTGGGCAAGCCCATGTGAAAAGGCGTTATATTAACGCTTGTTTCTCGCCACTGCCGCGTGTAGGTCTATGTTCACAATTGTCAAAAAATAAATATGTACTCTTTAGTTCAATTTATCGACGCATATTAAAGTAATCTAAATTTGTACCAAATTGGTATCGTGTGATCGTGTGTTACGTAAACACAGAAATCTCAAAGTAGAGCACTAATTTTCTAAGACTTAGGCTAGTTTAATATGCATCGACACAATGAACACTAAGCTGCATTGTATTTTTTGCTGAAACGCTCAAAAATGTTACTCTTTTCTATCTTACGGTCAGCCTTTAGCTGTGAGCTTGATTAAGATTAGATTAGGAATTCATAATTTTATGACAGAGCGTCAATTAAGAATATATTTATTTCCTTTATTTGTATTCGAAAGCAATAGGGAATGTTACTGAATTTTTCTCCCGTCAGAGTGCAGCACTATCACAAAACCGTAAACAGGTTTTTGAGTATCTAAATGCCATAATGTCTTATTAATTCAATTAATTTTATGTAAATATAGGTCTATCGTTACTATCGATGTAAAATATCATGTTATTTTGTTACTACATGATCTGTCATGGCGACAAAATATAATGAAAACTGACGTTGTCATGGAGGTTTGCGCTAGTGCCGCCCCCTGCGCAGAGCTTTGCCAAATATGCCCTATTAGGTCGTCCGCTTTAAAATCAATAGCAATAAGGATATCATATCAAGTATTTAAATGGCAACGGATGTGTCAAATTAATCATGACTGGTAATTCTGGTAAAGTTATTATCTGGAATGTAAAGAGAATATAATAAGTGAACACAACTCTTGTTATTAAGGTCTTAAGTGTTACGGCGGCACTACACTTCATCATTCGTATTTGCGTACGAGTTCGGCAGCATGACGCATTGATCGAAGCGTGAAGGGGAGTGCAGTTAAAGCTGCTGATAAGCTAGCTGCTAGAGTATTCACTTGTAACAGAACATTGATCATTTGCTGTTTTTAAATATGTCGAACTGAAGTGAACAGAGGAATACATGGTGCCAAACACTGCTACGAACATTTTATACAACCATTCTAGGGAACGCTCTAGTATATGCTCGTCAACAATTTTATTAAGGTCGCTGCTCATTAGAGCCACCCGGCACCCGACCAGCACCGCCTCGACTTTCGGCGTCCACTCATTGTCGACAGGTGGTCCACGGGTGGACGCCGCGTTGTCAACGAGTGGAACTCGCGTGGCCACGAATTTCCTTGTAGTCACTATGGCGGCGAGCAGCGGGCTGTCACCGATTGCTCCACTTGCCGTCCGCGCGTGGCAACCTCGCAAGTGAGGCGATCCGGTGACGCTACGGAGTTGATGTAGTAAGCGCATGCCTATACAAATCCATATGAAGAATAATAACCGCTCGAAGCGAGGCGGTGCTGGTCGGGTGCCGGGTGGCTGTAATGAGCTGTGACCTTTATTCGCGTCAAATTTACCGTCGTTTCGCTTGAATGCTCGTTAGTACGCTCCTGTTTAGTTTGTGAGCGTTTTTTACCTCTAATGCAACATTCGCTAGAATGCTCATTACTAGTGAATGCTCAAGTTTATCAGCACTTTTAGGATGTGTCAATCAGCGTCGGCCTTAGCCTTTCATCAGGGTAGAGTGAGGATGTCTTTTGTCCCACGGTTTGTACAGTCAAGTGTAAAAATATGTATTTAGTCAAAGTTTCAAAAATATGTACTATAGACTCTTATTCCGAGGCAATAAGGCCGTAGTAACATTTTTGAGTGGTTCGAATAGATACTTATTTTGCACTTGACTGTACCTGCAACGCCTCTCGAGAACCAGCATCAAAGTTGCTATTCACGCCCCTTGCCACAAGAATTGTGTAGTTGGCTCGGTAAAAATAATGTTATTCTATTGTCCATGAGTTAGATTATCAGAAAATAATGGACAATTTGGGACACATATTTTTTCTTTTGTCAATCAAAAAGATGAAGAGTGTCAACGTTAGGAAGTAGAGGCCCGTGACGTTACGCGGAACTTTAACTGGCTATATCTTCATAATGTTTTGTGTAACCGACGAAAAAAAATAGATATAAGAGCATAAAACGAGCCATTTTACCCGAGACGTTCATATCGCCACCCGAACCGTTCATATCGCCACCCGAGCCGATACGGCGAGGATGGATAGACACGTCGAGGGGAAAATGGGTTAAATGCTCGAGTTTTATAATCTGCTTTTCACTTCGATATAAATACGAACTTTACGAGCGTGACAAGTGAAAAAATGTGTCCAATATTTTGTGATAATCTAACTGATGGAATAATTCGATTTTTTGGGACACTATACTCCGTTTACTTTAAGGTTTGAACTAACGGTCGAATTGTAACACACGTTTCTCGCTATTTCGAACACAAATGGACTAAAAATACCTACATGTACATACATTTGCTAGCGGTATTTATTATGTTTTATTATAGAGATTAACACAATTTGAAATACTTTCGTTGTTTCATTTAAAAACGTGTGCAATGTTAAAATAAATGGAGTATAGCCTAATTTGGCGTCTCGCAAGTTGGGGCCCGGAGCGGCCATTACTCGCCCTACCCCCGAGTCGCCTCTGGCCCTACGAAGTGCAAAATTCGAACTTCGTCTCTTGCCGTCCTGCTGACGCTAATTTTATTTAACACGAGAGTGAGAGGTATGGCACGATACGAACGTCGATTCGAATTTCGTAGTTAGCCCCCCTGGTGTTCTGAGGAACGAAATGCAAAGGCAAAAATAGATGGCGCCACAAATGCTTAGCCCAGACAGACAAGATAAAAAGCGGGACTACGGAGTCCGTGGTTGCAAGTGATCGAGCAACGTACATAATCCAATTTGTAATTTTTATCTTGTTCGTGAAAGCTGGGCTTTGAATAAAATATTTTGCTACTATTTAATTGTGAAATACTTCGATGTTTTTAATTAGTAAATTAACTGTCATACTTGGACATTTTTACAAAACCAACAATATGAGTATGATAAAAGAAGACAACGTATAGAGGACAAAATGAATGAAAGAAGAACTAAAATTTAACTTACCATGAATGTTGTAACCAGACTATGAGTCCTACAATACGTCACTACTTTGAAAAAATCTCGTATGTCAAATCAATACGTCAACAAAATCGACCCTTCAAATAAGGCGCATAAAGTTCACTTAGAAAAATTAAAAAAATTAAGTTACGAGCTTTTTTTACAGTAGTGACGATTTCTGCTATTTATTGTGTTTTAAATGTAGAAATCATAATTTTATTCCTCTGTTTTCTTCTTTTATTTATTTTAAGGTCGACTCGCTATTGCCCAATAGATGTCACCGTGCTGCCACCTCTATTGCTAATAACCTAATATTACAGGTGACAAAAATTGAGACAGTGACGAGTTGACACGTTAGGTGCCTTAGAGCTTGTTCGAGATGGCCAGTTAGTTTCTGATGCTTTAAAAAAAAAGAAGTTAGTCATTATCAAAATTATAAATTTATATTGTCCAACTATTCTATTATATATTCTTAAACTTGTTGTGGTTGCTGCCTTATGAAATTGAATTGCAATGGTTCCTTTCGCAAACAGCTACCAGTAAATGCTCAGCGATTCAAAACGCTAGTCTATGTATCCGTAAAATTAAAAATATTTTGTGATCTACATAATATATTATTTTACTACAAACTTGTTGAAATCAATAATTTGTTTTATTTTCCTTCGAACTAAAGACCTATCTATTGTCTAACCCGCGAATACCTCACAATAGGCATTATAGGTATAGTCTAGTTCATAAACTTGTGAGCAAAAATTTGATCAAAAATATCTTAACACGCTTCTAAGCCGTTGACAATTAGTCGTATTCAGATATTTTTAATCAAATTTTTGCTCAGAAACTCGACTGTATTCATTACAAGCGGCCAAAGTAGCGGGAGAGCATTTTGTAGGTATGCACCGTTCGGATCGTTACCACCATCTTATTTTAGCTGGTAATCTTTAGATACACTACTTATTCAGTAGTGCCGTGCTAAAGCTATAAAGCCGAGTTTAGACTAGCAAGAAAAACCGTGCAAGTTGCATTACATTGTGAGGCCGTGAAGCCAACAAGTTTGTAATGGTCAATCGAGCGCCGCTATGTAATGCAACTTGCACGATTTTTCTTGCAAATCTAAACTCTGCTTTAGGTTCTGGCGTGGAGTCAGGGTTTCCCCACACCTAACGACGCAGAATCGGCTTAAGCCGATCAAAAATGCTTTATGTACCTGTAATAAGAGCGAAAAAGACGAGCGACACGGCCACGCAATGGACAAAGAAAATTCACGTTGCACCACCGTTCGCGCGTAGGTACCTAGTTAGTCGTGGCTGAACCATGACAGTTTGTTAAGCTCGAACATAATATCTAATCACGAACGGTTAGCAGATAATAAACAGATAGGACCCTATCATAAGCTTCACCGACCAAATCAATTTGTTGCTCAAACAATATCATGGGCGATACAATTCTCCATTTTATTACGAATCAAGAGATCCCTATAAAACTGTAACAAAATATCTTAAATTGATTTTAACTAAATTTGATGATTATAATATGTAATATGTAATATATATAACTCATATAACATGGGACACACTTGACACCAACATCCAAGACCCAAGAACAAACATTCGTTTTTTTCATACAAATATCTGCCCCGGCCGGGAATCGAACCCGGGACCTCAAGCTTCGTAGTCAGGCTCTCTAACCACTTGGCCATCCGGTCGTCGAACTTACTACTCACTTGTTACTTAGGTACCTACTTTGTTTCTTCCAGAGATATTTAATACCGAGGCAACAAATTAAAAATATACCTATGACTAAAATAGATTCAGCACGAGTTTATCAATAATAGGCTTTAGAGTCGTTTCACTCTAATTTCGCTTCTTAGGCGCTACTAGGGTAACCATATCTCAGGATTTGTCCTGAAATCTCAGGATTTTTGGATTTTTTAACAAAATTGAGGTTTTTTTACGTATTTTTATAAAAAATAACAAAATCATGAAGAACATGACCATGACCCCCCGGGTTTCCAATAATATCAATACTTCAAATAATAATTGTATTCTTTAATTGTAAATTACGTTTCAGAAAAAATCTGAAATTGTGACTAATTCTTAGGATTTTTTGACGGAAATCACGCTTTTTTGTGGTTTTTTGTATTTTTCATCTGGTAACCCTATGCGCGTCTGAAGGAATGCTTTTAAATACATATTAGAGTACTACAGTACCTAAATCAGATTTTTGACGTAATTTAAAGCTTTGAATATACTGCCTCAATTTTGTAGGTACCTACGGAATATTATTTTTTATCCCAATTATTCCGTAAAATTAGATAGTTCCCGTGGGCTAGCCCTAAACGAATTATGCGCTGACGGAGTCGCTGGCAACATCTAGTAGGTAAGTAATAATCAATAAAATAGCAGCGAGAAAAACTTGGAAAAACCCCTTAATTTCACAAAAACGCGAAGTACTTGCAAACAAATTTGAAACAACTGCAGAGTTCTGGGACTATCACCCTGTTAGAGCCTGTTACCACTTGCCGGGTGTCGGATCCGTTTCGTGTCGGATGTCGGTCATTTCTATAGAAAATCGTGTCGGGCAAGTATGAATAAGCTTCATATAAAATGTTCTGCCACTAGAAAATCCGGGCCCGAGATCCGACATATAGCTTACCCCACTTCTTTACATTTAATTGATGGAAGCCACTGCAATGACTAATCGTATTTGAAATTGGGAATCTTTTTCTGGTTTTAATCTCGTCGGCACCTCGCCTAAGCCAAAGGCCTGAAACTGGCGCTGACAAGTGATTAATAGTAGGCTTTATTAAATATCGTTAAAAATAAACTTTAGTGGAACGGTTTCGTGGTAAATAACAGCCAAGTTGTCGTCATATTTTATTCACTACTCAAAACTAGAGATCAAACGCGTTGCGGCCAGGGACCATTAGGCTGGAAACAGTGCTCGACCGTCGGTCAGCGTAGCTATATCTATGCAAGTCTATGAATGTGCACAGCTACGCTGACGGTACGCACGTCATTTGGTGCGCGCGTACGGTCGGTCGAGCCGTCGGTCCGGCTCGTCGGTCGCGCGGCATCGGTCGACCGACGAGCTATAAGATTGTATGGATGCGTTCAGTGCTTCGCTGACGAAGCGACCGACCTGTGAACTGTACACACGCGTCGCAGTTCGCCGTCAGCGTAGCACTGAATGAATTTTCGCAACCGACGGTCAGCGCTGACGGTCAGGACGTACGGTCGGGACGTACCGTCGGTCGAGCGCTGTTTCCAGCCTTAATAAAAAAAAAAAACTGAAAATACCGCACAACTTTTTTCATGAACTGGCATTATTCTAAGCACTTGTTCAACGGTGGTGTGCTGTTAAGACCCCTCATTTGCACAAGAGGCTCCTCTGAACCTTGCGGGAGGATCCCCTGAAAAACAAGGGCTTCGGCAAAGACATCCTTTCCTGACCCCAGACATTCTGACTGTTTTTGACCGTACTTACACACATTTCACACCTACTGTTCTTGCGATCCATACATATTAGTACATTGTGTCTTAAGGGCGGTAAATAAGGAATTACGAACGAGAGTCTATTACAGTAGAAGCCCGAAGTAGAAGACTGAGGGCTTTAATGAGTCGATGTTCGTAATTCTAGTAAAATTGTATAAGTATTTGTAAAAGAAAAACTAATATTTTTTTCATAAATTCCCGATACCGCTGACTGCGCTCTTGGCTTTCAAGTTAGGTTAGGTTAGGTCGAAATTTAAAAATGTTTTTTAGGGTTCCGTATCTCAAAAGAAAAAAATGGAACCCTTATAGGATCACTTTGCTGTCCGTCCGTCCGTCTGTCTGTCAAGACCCTTTATCTCGAAAACGCGCGGAGTATCGCGGTATCGATTTGAAATTAAAACCCTTAACTCAGGTCAATACCTAGTCCCGAAAGCTGTGAAAAAAAAAACTTCTAAGTCAAGGCAATCAAAAGGTACAGTCATTAAAAATGTGTTTCCTTACAAATCGCCTTAACAGAAAAAGTTATAGGGTACTTCCGGCTGTCCTAGAAACTTGGAATTTTGCATGAAGGTAGCTCTTATAGCACAATAAATAAGAAAAATCTGAATATCTATTTATTTCTTATAAGTACCCAAATGCCAAGTTTCATAAAGAACCATCGATTTATCTTCGCCAATGATGATCTTCCATATAAACTTTCATCCCCTATTTCACCCCCTCACAGGAGGAATTTTAAAAAACCCGCGAACAAAATATATCTATTTATCTCTTATCACGTGCCCACATGCCAAGTTTCCTAAAGAACCATCGATTTATCTTCGACAATGACGACCTTTCATATAAACTTACATCCCTTAAGCTGTTTCATTTCCTCACAGGTTTAATTTTCAAAAACCTCAAATAAATATGGGCTTATTTCTTATTAAGTGCCGCAATGTCAGGTTTCATGGTTTTATTTTCGACAGCGACGAACTTCCACCATATAAACTTTCATCCCCTATTTCAATCCTTTAAAGCCTCTTTTTCGCGATAAAAGATAACCTATGTTCTTTCCCAATGTCTATTCTATCTCTGTACCAAATTTCATCAAAATCGGTTCAGAGTTACTTTCGCATTTATAATAGTATGGATAATACAAAAGAAAACTCGTCATCATATTAGGAATAATTATAATTTAACTCTTATACTAAAATACTTAATTGCTAAGTACATTTTGAGATTTATATACACAATACTATCTAATAGCAAACTTAATTTGTATTTACGGCTATCGTAAACGTCTTACATTTAGAATTTGAACTCCGCTACTTGAAATTGGGAACTCGTCGGTTGTAGATGCTGTTAAAGGAGTAGGAGGGGGGGCTGTTGTAGTTTTTGTCTTCCGCCTGATATTTGGCCAGGAGAGAGGGCCAATCCTTGTCGCTCTCTTGAATATTAGGGTTGGCTTCCATCCGCTGACGGATCCTGGCAGCCTTTGCCACCACCTCGGAGTTCAACATGTTCTCTAGATACCTCAGCTTGTGCGGCAAAACTATTTTGCATTCCTGAAAATATACAAACGTTAGTAAATATATGCCACAAATTCTGACTATGCCCGTCTCGCGGCAGCACTGCCAGTCCCAAGCCCGGATAAACGAGGAGGGTTCATCGAAGTTCTAACCACTGATTGACTATGGTAAAAAAGAGAATTGGTTGAATAGCCCACAAAGAATAAAACCAGATTGCCTATCTCACGACGACCTCTGCCATGGATTAAAAGGATAAACAATTGAGAATATGATATCGAACTTGGAATGTACACACAATGCTGCAAACAGAAAGCCCAGGGGGAGACCCAGGGAAAGACCCAGGAAGCGGTAGAAATAATGGTAGAGTAAGATCTCAGGCGTATAGGCAAGACAACATGGCCTGGTGAAGAACAGAGACCAGGGATAGAACAAAATGGAGAAAAATGGAGGTCAATACCCACAAAGGGCTGTAGGCAGGAGAGAGAAAGAGTAGATTATGCCATAAGGTTAGAAAATGAGGCTACAGGTACTTAGTGATCTTTATGATATATTTGGGCAATAAAAATTTG
Organism: Choristoneura fumiferana; assembly: GCF_025370935.1. Lineage (NCBI taxonomy): Eukaryota > Metazoa > Arthropoda > Insecta > Lepidoptera > Tortricidae > Choristoneura > Choristoneura fumiferana. The sequence goes on from NC_133472.1 coordinate 38,071,325, forward strand.
CTAGGAACTTGGCGTGCGTTATTAAATGTTTAGTTAAAGCGGGAATTGGCCCGGAATAACCCCAGGAACAGGCCACGCGTATAGCTTTTTACTTGACGAGAAAAGTTTGCACCGAGATTCTTATATATATCACTCGCTCTAAATATATCCACTTAGCTCAAGCCAAGGTAATGCATGTATGTATTTAGTTTTCTCTGGGAAGTTGACCGTGAATATTGTTGACACGTCCTTTACTAGGCATCGGACCGTTGCTTATCTGAAGCTCGAAATAGCTTACCTATTCTATTTCGAAAACTCATTGAACCGTACAAACAGGCGTGACGTTTTAGTGACATAATACTATATTATATGCCTGGTTAGCACTAGTCTATGATACAGGAACGAAATATCGATCAAAAGCTCAGAGTGCAACATTGTGCATTTATTAGGCAAGCGTGCTCCATCTTATTCCATCTTCGCTTGCCATCAGCTGTTTGTTTGTGATTGAACATGAAACTACCGTGAGACTCACTCTTATTAAATGATATTGTAACGGATAACTCACGTCTTAAACCGAGTTTAGCTCGACATGTTTCGGGCTATTTCGTAGCCCTTCTTCTCAGCCAGCCCCCGCTCAGAGAGGGAGAGAGCGGTGGCGCGGAGTGTGCCTGTTGCGGCAGTCGCCGATTTGCGTGCTCCTGAGAAGAAGGGCTACGAAATAGCCCGAAACATGTCGAGCTGAACTCGGCTTAAGACGTGAGTTATCCGTTACAATATCATTTAATATGTTTGTTTGTGGCCAAGCGCAAGCCTACTTCAGTATTAAAATTAAATTTTAAACCTTCCTATTTACGACGTATCCTACTAAAGCGAAAGTTCGTCAACGTCCTCTTGGTGCTCTTCATACAAACTAGATAAATGAAGACCACGATGTACTTATCAACTTATTAATCTGCATTGCAATTCACTGCCGTATAAAGATCACGCGAGCGAAGCCGCGGGTAAAAGCTAGCAAGTAGGTATAGATACACATAAAAAAGTGAGCCTTGAAAATTGTAAGTAGGTAAGAATGAAGCCTCATCTAGTAAGACACAAAATTTTAACGGCCTTATCAAAAAAACGTAACAAGCCTAAAAATGACAGATAGATGTCTAAGTTTTTCTAGCAACCCGACAAAGGTTTGGGCCAACAGTGGTGCCTATGTACCTACCTACCTACGGCGTTTATACCTAATGTTTACTCGTTGGATCATACACTTGGCTATAAATCTACAAACTCAACAGATGGTTTAATAAGAAGTTCAATTTGGTAACCGAGGACGTTTTTATTGCCTATATTATGTTTTGAGAATTTGTTTGGGACGACGTCTGAATTTAAAGGATGACGTTCGTACACATTGCGTGTTAAAACATAAACTAAAGTACATTGTGCATTAAGGGGCGTAAGAAGGGGATTACATAATTAAAATATAAATAAAACGTTGGCTGACTGGAAACCTCTTTAGTCAGAAATAACATACCTACCTAACATGTTTGCAAATTTTAAAACGCCCTTTCCCTTGAGAGGAAACTATACGTAAATCCATTATTGCAAGCAGGTGTGATAAGATGAAAATGTATTTTGTGTACCTACCTACTATTAGGTATAAACACAGCATAATATGTGGTGTAGGTACCTAACTTCGTTTTGTAGCAGAAAGCTGTCTTAATGTTAGTAAATACCTAATAATGATGCTACTTTTTATGACGAAGCATGTTGCGGATGATGGTTTATAATACGAGTTTAATTTATTGACGAGGCCTGATGCTGATATTAATATCCTGTATTATAATCGTGTAGGTACCTACCGGTGTGTTGACGAAGCTTGTTCTGGATTATGATTTGTACTAGCCGTTGCTCGCGGCTTCGCCCGCGTGGAACTGGATATCGCACGCTATTCCCTCGAGAATGGTGCATTTTTCCGAGATAAAAACTAGCCTATGTCACTCTCTGACCCATAAACTATCTCTATGCTAAAAATCACGTCGATCCGTCGCTCCGTTTCGACGTGAAAGACGGACAAACACACACTTTCGCATTTTATATTAGTATGGATTTTACATTGACGGTTTAGCTAACCTATCTAGTTAAGAGAAGACACTGCATAAAGTTGGGCAAACAGTTAAAATTAACTAATAAAAGGTAGGTACATAATACGGTATTTGACAACTCCTGATTTTGCCATATCTTAATATTGTTATGAAAATATAGATAAACAGATACCCCCTTATTCATAAACGACAATCAAACCTATTTTAGTTAAAATGCCGCTAAAATTCGTTTGTCCTTATCTGTCACTTCGACATTTGTATTTGTTAGAAAGGGACAAAGCATTTGTTAGTTAACATAGGCTTGTTAAGTTTTATGAATAAGGGGGATAGTGTTTAGCGAAGAGAAAATTTAAATCGGTTGAAAATTGGATTTATAGTGATTTTTTGAAAAATCTATATACCTGTCTCTTTCTCAAACGCTTTTCTCTATGCAGCAAGTATGGCGGTACTGGCGTGTGACGTCACATGCCAGTATGTCTTTCTCTGTCTAATCTTGAATTTCAAACTTTTATAACTTTGTTATTTGTAAAGGTAGCTTAAAATGTTTTTCTATTCGATAACAGGCATTGTGTAGTTTTAATTTATAAAATGCAGTATACAAAATAGCAAATACCGTATTATACAACTGGCAATGTTTAACAAATTACAACCTCATTTTACTTTGAGAAACACTACACCTCTAATTATGTTTTCGTCATTATTACTTTTATTTTATCTTGTCGGATCCCTTGAAGAGGGTTTTATGAACCCTTAGGGTACGCGTACTCCTTTCTTTGGGTAACAGGGTGCCCAACGATGCAAGCTAATTGATTTTTCACTTCTCATGCTCGTAAAGTTCGTGTTTATGTTGGATCTAGGCGACATAAAATTACTTTTTAATGCTCTAGTGCATAAAGTAAAATCTTCGTCTAAGACCAAGGTAATCAGGTGTCAAATTAAATACTGCTATCAATGTACGCCATCCTAGAACATTACAGACATCACCTGTCACGCTGTGAACATCAAGCATTCTTCTTCGAATAAACTTAAAAGTGTAACTAAAATTTAAAAACTAACTATTTTTAAAAATCGCTGAAATAATGTTGTTCAGTTTTTGCGACTATGATCTATGTTTTAATTGTTTGCTCATATACAGGCCACAGCCGGTATATAAAAATAAAAATCAATTAAAATAAATCAATAAAACTAAAAAAATATAATCATATAGCTACTAATGCGTGCAAAATAAAAAGTAAAGTAAGTGAAAAATTGTTTCCACTGTTGCTATTTAATTTCCTCGCAATCGAAGTGAAAAGCAGAGTGTAAAACTCGAGCATTAAACCCAATTTCCCCTCGACGTGTCTAACCACCCTCGCCGTGCTGGCTCGGGTGGCTATATGAACGTCTTGGGTAAAATGGCTCGTTTTATGCTATCGTTGTACAATCTACTACGTATTGATCACTTTTTCTTCTGATTGGGGGGTAAATATTCAGCGTTTTTGCGGCGTTTTTATTCGGCATTACAGTTTTGGCAAGTATTAAAAAAGATGACGCACACGGTTATCTCTAATTATATAAAATTCTCGTGTCACAATGTTTGTGACCAAACTCCTCCGAAACGACTTGACCGACATTAATGAAATTTTTTGTGTATTTTCGGGAGATCTGAGAATGGAACGTAACCTATTTTTCATACTTCTACGCGGACGAAGTCTCGGGCAATAGCTAGTTTTTTTTAATGAAAACTAAACACAATACCGATGCTAAATTATACCCAAATGGGTGGACTTCAAATTTTCACAGTAAAAGTATCTTACTAACCCAAAGCCAAATAAAATTGCCAATTTTTTTAAATGTTTATAAGGGGGCTGCAAACAGTAATAGGTAAGAGAAAACTATTTAGTCACTCCATTAAGAAGAAGACGATTTATCACGTATATCGATATGTATTACCAACTAATACCAATATACATACCTACTGACAAATCAGAAATTTTCTTTGAAGCTATCCTTTTTCAATCAACTTAATATATCGGTCAAAATGCGTAGCTCAGAACAGCCATTCGGATGACTTAAGTATACTACATTTTGATACCTACAGAACCCTAAATTCAATGTAAAAACTCCGACACGCACTTGGTCGGTTATATTTTATTATCTATGTTAATTAGAGTAAAGCTGTTCTCAAGTTGTTAAACGGCTATTAGATTTACACGTAGTTCGAGGCTTTTTCATCCTAAGACAAACGTTAGAAATTATATAATTAATTCACTTACTAAAACTGCAGCACAGCACACAACGACGAGGGTAACGAGGATTTTTTTATTTGCCATTACGTCGGTTGAGCGATCGATGTTGGGTCGAACTATGCTCTAACTATTCCCACTATCGTAAGGAAAGAAACACAACTGTTTACAAAACTAACACTTGTTTAACAAATGGTGCAATAACTAACGCGTGTGCCATAACTCCTGAATATTTATGCTACCTATTCTTAATTCTAGGGTTCCCATAACGCAGATTTTTAAAGGGATTTAAATAATTGGTTCAATCTTGTTCCACACACTTAAATAACTAAACGGTTTCATAATCTACATATTAGTAGTTCTTATTTCGTAAGTACCGCTACACATTTTCGAGCAGCGTAGATCCAAATTTATCTCGATTTTGCTTAGACAAATACTTATATAATATTAATATTTCAATACTTAACTGTAACTGTGTGTTTTATTTGAAACTGGCGGGCCGACCCGGCTTTGCCCGGGTGCAATTTTGAAAAAAAGGAAAAAATAAAGGTCTATATAGCACACTATCCCACTTTTATGGTATACCTTTACTTACCCGAATTTCATGTGCTATAATATTCAACCGCCATAATATTGTTTCTTATAAATTCATTTGCACTACTCATTGCTTGCCTAACATATTAATCAAATGACAGAATCTTTGTTTCCCATAATATGAATTTCTATAATTAATTTCATTTTTCATAATAATCATTGTAATCCATAAGTATCACATGCCATAATGTAATTTGCCATCCATGTTAATGCAAACAAGCCTTTGAATTAGGTAAATTTTACCCACATAAGCTACGCTCTGCTTCGTATTCGCTTAGGTATTTCTTTTATAGCAGCCCAGATAATAAAAAGATTAGTAATAGAAAAAAACAATTTTAATCAATAATCGTAATGTAAGTTGTTAATAACACTATTTAGTATGGCGTTTGAATATTCTATTAAATAATATTATTGCACTTAATAATAGGAAAACAATACGTATTGCATTCGGATAATTATGGCATCTAATTTTCGGGAAAATAAGAATATATCAAATAATTTTTCTAGTAAACGACACATTCGGGCAAATCAAGTTTCGGGCGTATGAACTTCGGGCAAATGAAATTATAGCATATAACTTTCGGACAAATAATAGATAACCCACTTTTATATTTCTCACCTCCCTTTCCCCAAAACCCACGAAACCGGAACATATTGCTAGTTATACTCTATGTATTACTTGTTGTCTGATATCTACCTACTTACCTTCCGTGAAGCGTTATCTTATGGTGATAAACTGCATTAAATCCGTTGTGCAGGTAACTAGTTTAAGGACGTCTTGTAGGCTGTTTTAAATCTCGATTTAAGGGTTAAACTGACAGTTCTTGTATTGATCTGACAGGATTTAAGACCACTTAAACTTAGATTAAAAAAAAAATAAGCAGGTCTGTAGGTAGCTGGTCCCTACTCATGTCGTGCGAACTTGACAACTTACCAATGTGGAATTGCAGTTTTTTTGGATTTGGCTTGAACACGTATTGAACCTAGCACCGATTACACCTAGCCTCAGATATTATGGTACTATGAGTATTAGAGCTCAGACAAAAATACTTACTATCCTATCCTACTACTACTAGAAATAAAAGCGAAAGTTTGTGAGTGAGTGAGTGAGTGTGTATGTTTGTTACTCCTTTACGCTGAAACGGCTGGACGGATTTGGATGATATTTGGTATGTAGATAGCTGGACATCTGGAATAAAATATAGGCTACTTTTTATTCCGATATTCTCACGGGATAGGGATAAAAGCTCGAAATAACAACCTCTGGGCTTAGGGTCATGAAATTTGACATAAGTAATTGTTTTTAATGTAGGTAACGTCAATGAAAAGTACGATTCAATTTTCGGGGATTTCCCACTGGATTTTTTTAAAACCCGAAATTTAATTTCAGCTGCTGGATCTAATGATTTACGTGTGCCGCGGGTAAACACTGGATATAAATAAACATACACGATTATTTATGCATACAATAAACATGGCTCAAATACAAATATACCTACAAGTTCACACATAAACGATTGCCCCTACCGAGATATGAACTCGGGACCTTTAGCCTCATTCTCAGGGTCTTAAGCACAAGCTAAATCATGATTGTTTTTTTTTGGAGTCTTTTTGTATTTTTTTATTTCAACTCCAAATTTGTTACTTTTACGGATCATAATTTGATTGCTTAGTAGCGACATCTCTTGTCTGGGTGAGCGGTTGGTTCCGAAAGAGTGTGACGTCTCTCGATGAGAGCGGAACATAGATGTCGCTAGTGCTGCTGCATAAGTAGCGTAGTAGAAATAAGCAACCTGAGATATGTATGCATAGGAATAATTCGTGTCTAGATTCCTGTCCAGCGGTGGTGTAGGGGTTAAAGCACGCAGCACGGATTGCTGAGGACCTGGGTTCGATTCCCAGCGCTGGTCCCTTTTTCTGGTTTTACTGTGCAGCCATGTCTCAGTTTGTATTTTCGATACTAGCTAAATCATCCGCTGGTCTAGATAGTTAATAGGTTATTACAGGTTAGCCCTTTCCTACTTCACAAAGTATCGACAGATGTTAGTTATGGTTACCTACAATTACATAAACATCTACCTCTACCTGGAATGTCTTCTACTTGATATTTATGTTTTTGTATGATGTATTATCTGTTGGTGATCCTTAATAAATAAATAAATAAATAAAAAAAATACTTAGACTAGTTCATTTAGTGCACCTAAATACATTTTTTAACCCGCACAAATGACATCGAACCTTAGAATTGTTAAATAAAAAGTTCTAGGTAGTTTGCAATTTTCTATATACTAATATAATACATGACCTTATAATCTGTAAAGGTATACCTTCAACTTTAACAAAGTAAAACATTATTTAAGACGAGAACTCTAAACTAATCTAAGTAAACTAAAACTTTGTAATTGCGAGCAGTTGCCCGCAGCGAAGTACGTGGGTACCTACCTATCTACCTACCTCTTACTTGCAGAAAGCGGAACTCGAAACCGAGACCTGTGTAGATATATGTTTATAAATACAATCAAGACACTTCAGAGGTAGGGGAAGATGGGGGAATGGCGGTTACTTAAGCAGTAATCCACTTTTTGTTATATCAGGGACTTAAGGTATAGGTTGTATATATAGCTTATACAGTGGATTAAAGATATATATGACATGAGACACATTATCAAGCTACCGAGGGTTTCTTATTTTGACATGATCGCTATTCCCCCACCCATCTTAACCTACCATTTATGTATTACGCACCGCAATGATGGGCAAAGTGGCGTAAGTTATTGAAACGTCTTCATTTATACTCATAACTAAGTACTTATTGTTAAGAAAGAAGAAAGAAAGTAAATACAACAACAACATAATATTATTACAAATACATAGGTAGTCAGCACGAAGGTCATTAAGTTACGGTGTGTCATTGTGGTTTTGAATCGGATACTGGCTCAGCATAATGCTGAAGTGATTATTAACCGACTTCAAAAAAGGAGGAGTTTATCAATTCGGTAGTATTTTTTATGTTTGTTACCTCAGAACTCCGTCATTTATGAACCGATTTTTTAAAAACACCGTAGCGCTAATATTCAGCCAGCAACATGGTGATACTTGGGTCGCTATTCACATATACTACTAGCATGTTGCCCGCGACTCCGTCCGCGTAGTATTCGTTTATCACTATCCCGCGGGAACTATGATATTTTCCGGGATAAAAACTATCTTATGTCCTTCCCCGGGACTCAAACTCTATATACCAAATTTCATCTAAATCGCTTCAGCGGTTCACTTTCACAATTAAGTATAATAGTAGGATACTACAAACTAATATCTACATAATCTACGCGCGTGACTTTAAACTCATTAAATAAATAACGTTGTTCTTCAATTATTTATATTTTATTTTAGAACTTGGTAGCACTTATAAATAGATTTACATAAATGGTTCCAGCCGCTTAGGCTGTCGGGAGCAATCTGCGCTCCCCGGCATGTATACCGCTGTCAATCGTTTTTAAAGTCAAATTCTAGAAACATACAATATAAAAAATCCTATCCTTATACAAAACAACGTCAATCTAACCTGCCAGGTGGTCAGTTTTACCACCTGCCAGCGGTATACAGCCTAGTTCCTACAGTACACAAGAAGCATATTACTTAAGTTAGGTACGAGTAAGTACTAGCAGGAGACAATGACTTACTTTTGACACACATCGAATCGACCCTGAAGGTTGCAGCTTGCAACCCTATGATTGGGAAACCTCAAAAAAAAAAACATCCGGTATACAAAATTACGCCATTTTATATTGCCAACCTCACCAAAAGTTCGCCCCCGATTACGCAATCTAACGGTTCTGCTAAGACTAGACTATGTCTGACAGGCGGCGATGCGAAGCGATTCGAATTGAAAAAGTTAGCATATTACATACAAAAAGTAGATCGTGAAAAGACTGTCTAAACGCTGAATTTACTTGACAAAACTTAAGAAACGATTTCTTTGTTGTACTCGTACATTGATTATTTAAGTACCTAACCTACTAACCTGAGGAAGAGAGACCATTGACTTACGAACGTGAAAATAATTATTAAAGTAAAATGAATTTTGGAATATTTCCACGATGCAAACTAATTATAACAAAATAGCTTTAAGAAATCCATTGTAATCTTAATACGAGCTCAAATGTCCTGTATTTTTGATAAAATCGTTTTACTAATCTCAGTGCGTGGGAGGTTAAGCGTAAATCGATGAATCATTCTTTTTTGTTCCCGGCAGTCTCATCCCAGCCTATATACGTCCCACTGCTGGGCACAGGCCTCCTCTCAGAACAAGAGGGCTTGGGCCGTAGTTCCCACGCGGGCCCAGTGCGGAGTGCGGCAAACCTGCGAAGCAATTCAATGGTGCGTGTGAAGTTCCCAATCCCGGCAGTCTGTAATCAACTAATTATTATTGAAGTCGGGCAATGTTGTGAATTTTCTACAGAAACCCACTTGAAATGAGATTTTTTAAGTGTGGCAGCTTGATAGCGTTTCTAATGTAGCTTTAAAAACTTAATAAAAATGTTTGTTGACTTTAATGGATGGACTAGGATGTATCTGGGCGACCGAGCTTCGCTCGTAGTTTATTTTCACGTGCTTAAATCTATCCCTTACTTCTGTCTATTGTTGTAAACGTTGGCTCAAAGAAATCACTCTGAAGGGATAAGGCCGCCTATTGCTTGCCTTGGAAAATCTTTATGTACCTGTGCTTTCTGTACCTTACTATGCGTTGGTGTTCAAAAAAGAGTTATCGTAATGTGTGTTATGTAGGTATATGACGGTAATGCAAGTACAATAAGCTAGTTTTAAAAATGAAATTTCAACTAACAACTTTTTTAGTGCCGGGCCCTCTATTCATCACACTCCAGAATCTCGGGAAAGAAGTGTTGGCATTCCAAATCGTATTTATCGCTACAAAGCTAACATCACGATTTATGAGGCATTAGCTGTTTTCCTAAACAACTCCTAAACACGATCACACTTTGATGGCAATCTTGTGATCTTCAGCAGGAACTCTAAGATTGCCAAAACACTGTCTGAATTAACATCTTTTAATTTCTAACTAGGTAGGTACAGTCACCAGCATCAATACAGCACCAAGACACAGCAAAGCGTGCATAAATATCTACACGACTCTATTTCTCGGGCCGGTAGGACGTGTCAGATATTTTTGCACGCTGCTGTGGCAGATATTATTTTGCACATTTTTTAACCCCAAAAAGAGAGGTGTTATAAGTTTGACTCTAATGTCTGCCTGTCTGTGGCAACGTAGCTCTCAAATGCATTGCGGAAAACAAACATGATGGTAGTAAGTAGATACCTATACCAAATTTACAAGGAAAACTATAATGATTAAGTTTGCTTGAGAATTATTAGTATAGTTTAAGAGTAAATAGCAGCTTAAGGTATAAACTACACCTAAAATTGGAAAATTCTATGTATACAAAATGCAAAAATATTTTTTCGTAACGGCTACGGAACCTTATCTTGGGCGTGACCGACACGTTCTTGGCCGGTTTTTGTAACAACTATCCGAAGAATTTTAAAACGCTCTTTCCGCACTATAACAAATTCTATTGTAAGTATAACACAGAGCGTACTAAAACCTTTACTTAGTCATAACGCTAAATACATTCAGCATTCCTTTAACAATATCTCGATTTTTTCGCTCGCATAATTCAGCATTTATGCAAAATATCATTTCCACATAGCTGGTAGCGGGAACGCTGCGGATTACGAGTATTAAAACGAATTCGCGAAATATTCCTCCATTCTGATTGAGGTTTGCGCAAATGCGGATTTATCTGTAAATCAAAGATGCCGCAAAAAATTGGTTTTATAAGTAGATTCATCTACTAGATTCCGCAACGTGTTGATTAAATCATTCCGGGAACGGGTAGGGGAGACCGAGGAGAGTTAAATTGTGACAGAGGAGAGTAGTGACAACGTCGATTTTTGGAAACTTATTAACTGCTAGCGAGCTCGCTACAGCACGCGTTTGATAGTTCGAGACTTGAGTGCTAGTGCGAGCTCGCTAGCAGTTCATAAGCTCCAATAAATCGACGTTGTCACTACCCACCTCTGTCACAACTTTCCTCGGTCTCCCCTGTCAACATTAAAAAATGTTCAACGGTTGAAGTGTGCAGGGGTCAAAATCCTACTTTTATTATAAATGTCAAAGATTGTGAAGATGTTTGGAGGTTTGGTTGTTTGTTACTTAATCACGTCTAAGCCGCTGATTCGTTTTAGGTGAAATTCGGTTTACAGATAGTTTGAGTATAGGATAGTTTTTATCCCAGAAAATTGCATAGTTCCCGCGGGATAGCGATAAACGAATACTACCCGGCCGAAGTCGCGGGCAACAGCTAGTATTAAAAATGCGAAAGTTTGCACGTCTGTCTATTTGTTTTGTTCGTTACCTCTTCACGTCTAGACCGCTGAACCAATTGAGATCAAATTCGGTATACATATATTTTTAGTCCCGGGGAAGAACATAGAATAGTTTTTATCCCGGAAAATTGCAGTTCCCACGGAATAGCGATAAATGAATTCTACGCAGACGGAGTAGCGGGGTCGTGTTTTTTTTGCCCTACTACCCGAAGGATGGTATGTTCTAAGAGCGGATGTATGTGGGTATGTAAGTATATAGGTACGCTCATTAAATAAGTCCTTAGGAATATTTTTATCCTTAGACGGTTTTGAACATTTCAATAAAGGTATATTCATTGTCAAAACTTCAAATTTGTCTAGGGGTAACGAGAAAGTATCCCAAGACATTTGATTTGTGTATGCTGTCGGTAGGCCTCCAACAAGATGGAGCGGTGACCTGGTTAAGATTGCGGGATCGCGGTGGATGCGGAGAGCACAAGACCGGTTTGAGTGGAAGGCCTTGGGGGAGGGCTATGTCCAGCAGTGGAAGTCTTTCGGCTGACATGATGATGATGATGAGGAGGATGATGATGCAGACATAGGAATCCATGGGGCAACATTTTATGACAGGTAGTGAGTTCCTTTATCGATAATCTCAATTATCGATGCTTGTTCCATATACTAGTAATCGGCCCGCATATTGTGTGTATTTTTTCAAGTATTGTTCTGATGACGAGTATGAAGTTCACACATAGTATATTTTAAATTATTTATTTATTTATTTGCCATTCAGCCACCTGAAATGGATTCATCAGTCAAGACGGAGACGTTTAACGCCCGAAAATTTGGAACAAATTCTAATCGTTTATTTTAACAACAGTAGATGGGGCAGTAATTAAGAAAAACAATTATGATGAGTATCAAAAATCGATACAAAAAAAAGAACAAAAACATATTTTTACAAACAAAACTTGGAGTGATCACTAGTATATGGAACAAGCATCGATAATTGAGATTATCGATATAGGAACTCACTACCTGTCACAAAACTTTTCCCCGTGGATTCCTATATATGTCTGATTGATGCATGTCCATTTCTTTGGTCCTTTCCGCAGCCTATAAGGCTGAGCGGATTTTAACATATAAGGTACCATTTGTCATAACTGTCGGAGTGGCAAAGGGCATATAATATCTGAATGTAGCATCCTTGTTGCTTAGTTGCTTAGCTGTTTGTGCTAGAGCTGCGCCGAACGAGGATAGTTAAATGGAGCGTTTCTATTGGTTCATGGCACATTCCTCGCAGCGCAACCTCGCACATCTCAGCCTCACGACAGCATGATCACATGAATCTCAAACTGATGGAATCACGGATGGGCCGACAATACGGAATATTACTGCAATTTTCTGCCGTCAGTACTAGCACAAAACTGTAAACAGTTTTTTAAGTATCTTAAATGCCATAATACCATCTTATTTCAATTTTTTTCTGGAAATAGCTCTATCGTTACAGTCGATGTAAATATCACGTTATTTTGTTACTAATAAATATATCATGATTTGTATAGGTAGTAATACTGGTCATGATCTGTTATGGCGACCAAATACCGGGTGTGGCCTGTAATACGAGCAAATAATTAAAACATAGATCATACTCCTCAAACTGAATAACATTAGTTCAGCGACTTTTAAAAATAATTAGTTTTTTAATTTTTATTACACTTTTCAGTTTATTCGAAGAAGCAATGTAAAGCAAAATGCTTGATGTTTGTAGCGTGACAGGCGCTGTCAGTTGTGTTCTAGGATGGCGTACATTGATAGCAGTATTTAATTTGAATGAAAAAAGGAAAATTCAAAAACTATTTTTAAAATTCTCTGAACTGTTGTTGTTTAGATTGACGAGGACGATCTATGTTTTAATTTTTTGCTCGTATTACAGGGCACACCCGGTATAAAGAGAACTGACGTTGTCATGGAGGTTTGACACGCTGTGGGGACTCGTTAAAGAAGCGCGGAAAGAGTAGGTTCACACATGAATAGCTTTTCCCATCACATTAGGGATACCAAATAAATTTTTGGGCGTAAATATTTGCTTCGCTACACGGCGCGTATTAATCAACACATTTGGTGCTTCGTCCAGGATATAAATAGATGTACGAAAACTTACAGTCACACGAAGTACCTAACTACATGTAGTATGTATTTATGGTACAGTAACTACAGTTAGTCAAACATTTTTGCCAGACACAGTTAAATCATATAATCAAAATATTTTTTGGAAACTTGGATATTTTTAAGACTATGTAAATTTATCTATTTTTTTACAAGTTTTTATTCAACTTGCTACAAGTATGTATGCATGTATGTACGTGCGGGTCAAATCTTGCAATTTCCAGTAGTAAATTTTACTTAAAATTTGGCATAGGTACTTATAATAAGTAGTCTGGTAGTGACATCGGTAGGCAGAGTAAAGACAAGGTTAATGCGGCATCGACTTGAAATTTGGTAGGTACGGAAATTTAGTTTGGATGACAATGCAAGTACCTACAGTCTACGAAAAGTACAAGTCAGCAAATAGTTTGTATTGAAAATGTTATTAGGGTTCCGGAGCCAAAATGGCAAAAACGGAACGGAACCCCTATAGTTTCGCCATGTCTGTCGGTCTGTCCGTCCGTCCGCGCCTTTGCTCAGGGACTATCAATGCTAGAAAGCTGTAATTTTGTACGGATATATATGAAAACTATGCCGACAAAATGGTACAATAAAAAACAAAAAAATATATTTTTTAAGGTACCTCCCATAGGCGTAAGGTGGGGGTGTTTTTTTTTCTCATCCAAGCCATACACCCTACTACCTACTACTACTACCCAACATCCATAGTGTGGGGTATCGTTGGATAGGTCTTTTAAAACCATTAGGGGTTAGCTAACATGATTTTTTGATTCATTGATTTTTTTGCGAAATATTTAACTTTAAAGTGCAAATTTGCATTAAAATCGAGTGTCCCCCCTCTAAAATCTAAACCGGTGGGTGGAAAAATTAAAAAAAAATCAGGATAGTAGTAAGTATATCAAAATTTTCAAGGAAAACTATAACGGCTAAGTTTGCTTGAGAATTACGAGTATTAGTAGGTTTCCATATAAAACACGAAATCCTTAGAAAAATATTACTTAATTTTTTCGTAATGGCTACGGAACCCTATTTTGGGCGTGTTCAACACGCTCTTCGCCGGTTTTTTTAACAAAACTTATTGATGCACTATTATGAAGTATATACGTATGAACATTGTTTGTATGCAGGGGGTTATGTTTGAAATTCTAATAGGTAATTCTTATAAGTACCTACTACTAATTATAGACAGTTAATTATACTGTCTTAGATAAACACAGGTTTTTTTATCCAGGAAAGTGTAAAATTCTTGTGGGACATAGATGAAGTCACGGGCAACAGCGCATCAAATCGCGTGCAAATCCATCCAGCCATTGCAGTGATAAACATACATTATAATAGCACTTACGAACTTTCGCATTTATTTATTTAATTCTTTTATTTAATCGCAGCTTCGTACAGTCGAGTTTATAAACTTGTGAGCAAAAATTTGATTTAAATATCTGAACACGACTCTATTGTTAACGGCGTAGAAGCGTGTTCATTTATAAGATCAAATATTTGCTCAGAAAATTATATATGCACTCGACTGTACGCGTAGACCATTAGAACCGGAAATTAGATTGAAATTCCTGAATTTTACTGAATTCTCACGGGAATTCCCAAAAACCAATTGCCTATAATTACATCGTGATCATAATTTTTTTTTATTCTTATCTTTTTTAATTTACATGTACTGTAGCCATGATAATATGGGCTATACAGCCAACTAATATTTTAGTCTCGTAGCTGTTTTGTGTTAGTTTTGTGTGACTTTCCGTAATTTCACTCTCCTGTGGCCCGGCGGAAGACCAGTGCTGGTTTTCAACCAGCGATATCCTGAGCCGGGACCTTTTTAGAGCGGCAACACTGCTTCTTACTGTTATTTTTTCTAACCTGTGTAATGTGTCACTGCTGTTATAAATGATTTTCTTTCTTTCTTTGTCATTGACGTTACATTAAAACAACCGTGCCGAAATTTATGACTCTGAACCCAGCGGATCAGATTTTAAGATTTGGTCCCGATCCCAAGAGAATATCGGGATAAAACGGAGCCTAGGTATGTCATACTCGAGACGTCCAGCTTACATATACGAATTTTCACCAAATCCGTCCAGCCACTTTAGCGTGACGTAACAGAAATGCACATATTACTCGTAGGTACTCACAAATATACACATCTTTATAATATTAGTAGGAGGGTCAAAATACGGTATTTGACAACTCCTGAATTTGCCATGTCTTAATATTATTATGAAAATATAGATAATAATATACAGACAGTTTTTAGCGAGGATAAAACTCAAATTGGTTGAAAATTAGATTTATAGTGATTTTCTGAAAAATCTATAAACGAGTACCTGTCTCTTTCTCAAACGCTTTTTTCTATGCAGCAAGTATGGCGCTATATACTTGCGTGTGATGTCATATGCAAACGTATGTCTTTCTATGTCTAATCTTGAATTTCAAACTTTTATAACTTTGTTATTTGTGCACACATTGTGTCTCAACTCGATAACAGGCATTGTGTAGTTTTAGTTTATAAAACATATACTTTCAAAATAGTCTAATACCGTATTCTTTTCCGTATACATACCGTTTTATTTGTCTTATTCGGTGTAACTAATATTTAACTAGAGAACAATTAAAAATGTCTCTGTCACTATATGTCCCATACAAAAAATTCTACTCCATCACTATTTTTCGAGAACAAAAACAACACAACGAATAAAATTTTGACCCAGGATTTGTGGATAATTTGTTAATTGTCACATGATCGTTGTAAGAAAGATCTAGAGGTAGCTATAGCTTAGGCAGATATGTGCAGGGGGTGGCGCCGGGCGGCTTTGGATGAGAGAGATGGGCTAAGGCTCATCGGCATGCCGGCCACGATATCCAAAATAAAGAAGCAAGACAAAAGTTTCACTCATAATAAGTACCAATTGTGCGCCCTGAATATAAATATTAAATCAATAAACCTATTATTCATAAAAGCTTTAGTCTAAATATTAAATCAATTTATTAAATCACTTTATTTTTTATCTTTAACTGTAACCTGGAAATTTGCCTTTTGTAAAACAGACAAAACATAATTTAACTTAAACAGGTCGGGAACTATACAATGAACAATGTTTTTTTATTACAATATCTTTATACCTACTTATCATTTATCATTGAGTCAGTGGTAGTAGCTTAGGTTTGAGTAAGGGCTCGCAGTTTTTCTGAACTTATGTGCGAACTTTGAGGTGAAGGAAAATATTTCGAGGACTGCACATAGCGTTAAAGAAATTAAATTATATGTGTGAAGCTCCAAATCCACACTGAGCCTGTTTGGGAACTATGGCCCAAGCCTTCTCATTCTGAGAGGAAGTCCAACCCTGCAGCAAAGATGACATGTATATTTATCCGAATAGCAAAAAATAAAGTCGGTAATTCGGATTTTGGAAGTAGAATGAGCAAAATTCCAAACTCGAAAAACATTTTAACAACAACTGCTGGGGAACAATATGAAATAAAAATAAATAACCCAGCCCCAAACTAAGCAAAGCTTGTGCTATTAGGATACTAGGCAACGGATAAACATACTTATATAACATATTAAACATCCAAGACCCGAGAGCAAACATTCGTATTATTCATACAAATATCTGCCCCGGCCGGGAATCGAACCCGGAACATCAAGCTTCGTAGTCAGGCTCTCTAACCACCTAGCCATCCGGTCGTCAAGAAAACATTCCGTTGTGCCAAAAACAATAGATCTCTGCCATAATATTGTACTGGTGATCTCTGTCACACTGTTTTTTTTTTCACTCAGTTATTATCATTTCATGTGTTCTAAATTTGTAACCCTTGCTTAAATATTGTGATGGTATACTGGAACGTCTGCAAAAGCCTAATAATTAACGTGTTATGGGCACATCACTAGCGAGGGCTGCCAGTGGAGTATTTGGCGGTCTTGCCCGCCCAGAGCTGTCGGCTACGTCGGCGAGGGCGGACGCGCCCAAACCCGAACAAAACGCGATCGCGACTCGTAACTCGTCAAACTCAAAGTGCGTTAAACTCGATAAACTTAAAAAAAAAACAACGTCGCGCGCGGTTGTGCTTGTAAATTAGTCCACGCATGAAACTATAACTTTACACAGCTTGCTACATAAATTTCGCAACTACCAAAGATTTCGAGCGGTAATGGTCTATAAAAGCTGAGTCAGTGCGTTAATAGGATTCGGTAAAATAAGGTAAGACAATTTAATACTTTCTTTTTTTAATGCGAATTGTTAACGTGTTCAGACACTACTGACATCGTGTGAAATTTTGTGAGTGAAAATCATGCGTTGTCTTTGCATCCAATTTGATAATGTACCGCGCGTTTGATTGTCATATATAGCTTAGCCTGGGGTGACAGTCAATTTATTAAAGTATCCATAAAAGAGGGCTAAAAAGCACAACAATGATAAGTCCTATTTATCATGTTGAAATATATAATAGAACTGTTGCTCCTCGGTTTGCCAGCCCGCTTTCGTCTTTACGTTACAAGCTTTCTCGTAACTAATTTGTAATAAAACGAACTTGTTAACTGTAAGTTAATTATAATATGTATACAACTGCCAAGCGAAGGAAAGAGTCGTTTAGAAACTTTTTACATTTCCCATGGGTGTAACAGGTGGTGGGATCAGGCTGGGTTTGGAGAAGGAGACACGCATTCGAGGTTATTACATTATCATACGTAATGCGAGCTGTGATGCGAGTAAACTGTGACTATCATAAAACCACTTACCTACTTAGTCATGCGTTGTATGTTGTGATTTATCATTGACTATCTTTCCGCCCGCGACTTTATTCACGTTGAATTATATTCGCGTGAAACACAATACTTTCACTTGCATGCCAATTTGAAGTCTCTAAATTATTGTAGTTATGGAAATAGGGGTACTTTGGAGCGCGCAAATATAAATCTCATTTATACTCTATCCCTTGACAATTTTGGAAAGTCCCTCCTTAGTGAACCTCTGTGCCACTCAAGGTGCCAATTATCAAGTCTTTATAGCTTCAGTGGTTTGGGTTGTGCATTGACATATCAGTCAGCCGTAAGGATCGGGACTTTCAATTTTAATATAGATTGAATCGGTGTTACAAAGTTTGTTATTTTTAGTACCGTCAAAAGACTACCTATAAATTCAAATTATATTTTAATTTTGAATGTGATTAATGCCGGCTGGCGTTAGAGGTTTGTTTAACGAGAACATGAAACAGAAAAAACGAACGTGAACGATGATATCTTTATTCTAAAAATACTTGTTTCCAGAAAGGCCTGACGCGAAATCTTTAGATGTGTGCTCTAAAATTGTTTAGTTAAAAGATTTGATCATATAAGTAGACATATTTCCATGAATTATTTACTTCAAACGGAAGTAAGTGTGAGTAATAATTATACATAAAATATTTATTTACATTATATTTCTCCTACCATACTTACTAAGAGCACCACATTGTTTATACATAGGTACCTATAAAGTTTTAAAAAGATTTTTTTTTATATTATAGTTATATAATGAATTATTCAAACTGCATCCTCGTCAATGAGTATTAAATTCAGTCTAAATTGGCTTATGAACTCATACACTTGACGCTTCTGGATAAATAATAACTTTTTAAAAATATGATCACTGTCTATTTCACTTTTTAAAGTTCATAAGTGCTTGTTATAGCCTAAATTTAATAAAGATATTTTAACTTTGACTTTGATTTTAAATTAAAAAAAAATGGAAGTTTCAATGTATGCGATACACTACAAAATTGACAGCACGTTGATAAACGTTTATCTAAGAGATGTCAAATAAATTTCAAAAATTATTTTAAGGCCCTCGTTCCAAGAGACAGCGATAACACCGCCATATCCGATACACTGATTTAACGTTTAAACTTTGAGGATCAATACATAAATTATCTAAATTCCAGTTTTTTTTAATATTACAAAACAATAGTAGCATAAAGTTATGCAAGTAAAACCGAACCTTCAATTTAAAGCCATGGCCCGGGCCGGTACGAGTATAACGGAGACTCCTTCACAACGGGGCTAAATGGAAGTAAATAGAAAAAGCTACGTTTGGGATACCTTTTCGAGATCAAATAAGAATTTGGCCCGCTTTGACCAGACAGTGTTTGTGTACCTATATTCAATTAATACATTTACTCAAAGCAAATCTTCGTTAAGCTGTTTGCGAATTCTAGTTTTATGTAGTGTAAACTCAGGCATAGTTGCCGCTCTCGCAACTGTACCTATCAACAATTATCCAACATCTTGCAACAAGCTCAGTAACGAACTTCATAGTATTAGAAACCGTGGGGTTGTAGAATGGACTTAGATTTAAAATTGCAATTTTATTTTACTTATATACCTACCTAATTTAATTTGAAACCTAAGATTATATTCAGGCAAATACATTCGTACATTTTTATTTTGTATTTTTTAACCGACTTCAAAAAAAGGAGGTGGTTATCAATTCAGTTGTATTTTTTTTAAATGTTCGTTACCTCAGAACTATCATTATGAAATGATTTACGTTCGTCTAGGAATGCTTTCAATTAGGTTCCATTCCATAAGCACCAAATCAGGATCTAATGGTTGAATCCTAAGGAAATCGAGGGAACTCTTCAAATATTGTAGGAACACCTTTGGTAATTTCGATATATTTAGTAGTAACGTGCATTTGCTCTTGAAAATCATCATTTGGTGAAGTGGAACTGATGATGAAGGCCACATTTGACCAACGGAGCGACTATTCAATAACAAGTAGGTACCTCACGGGTTGAATTTCAATTACTTAACTATTCAATTACTTCAATTAAGTAATTTGCATCAGAAACCCTTGGGCAACGCCAAGCTAGGTTTGGGAAACATGACTATTAACTCACGACTGCAGAAAGCAGGTGGTAGGACCTTGTGCAAGGTTCGCCCGGATTGCTACCACCATCTTGCTCGCTAATCGTGTGTTGAAGCAGTGCTTGCACTGTTGTGTTTCGGCGTGGAGAGTAAGACAGCCGGTGAAATTACTGGCACTTGAGGTATCCCATCTTAGGCCTCTAGGTTGGCAACGCATCTGAAATACCCCTGGTGCTGCAGATGTTTATGGGCGGTGGTGATCTCTCACCATCAGGAGACCCACTTGCTCGTTTGTCATCCAGTCGAATAAAAAAAAAGCAACTGTTGAATATGTATCAGCACAGTAACAGTGAAGGACGGTATAATGGAGAATTTTCAATCTACGACCGTATCCAAACTCTAAGGTGGCTTTGGTCACTGCTACAAGTTCAGAGGGGCTTTGAAAGTTAAGTATAACGCTTAAAGTTTATAAAGTTAAGCTCTACTACAGCCCAGCGAACACGGACGCCTGCAGGTACTTAATAGCGGATTTGTAAAACACGACCAAATGCAATAAATAAAAACATCTAGGATTTTTCTGGTTCAGCAAGCTGGTTCTATTGATTTCGAAAAGAGAAGGAATGTGTATTAATTTTTACGAGTTTCTACAAGGTATAATTTTGCCTTAATATTGGTTATAAATCATTTTAATTCAAGAAATTAGCTCAGAAACTTAATGAAACGTTGTTTAAAATCAGGCGTTCAATTTATGAGATAAAACTAATACGTTTATTATTTAGTCAACGTCATAAATAAGTGATCATTTCTGTACCTTGTCGCTTTCAGTCGTTACACAATTTCGTATGGCTTTTCAAACATGACGTTAAAGTGACAAGGTACAAAAGTGATCACTTATTTATGACGTTGACTGTACATCTATAGTCCTTATCCCTACTCCCTTACCCATATTACAAATGCGACAGTAACTCTGTCTGTCGATTTGTCTGTTACCACGTCATTTTTATATGGAGTTAGTTTGAGACCCTGGAAAGTTCATTAAACAGTTTATATCACGAAACGTTCCGCAGGATAACAATAAACAACTGGTTTTAAATAAGACTTCAACAATAATAGATTGATAACCAAGGGTGGAAAGTGACCCATTTCACCCGAGATATTTCTGGCGCTTGAACGAAGTGAGAGCGCCAATAGTTCGAGGGGAAATGGGTAATTCCACCCGAGTTAGACACTCTACTTCTCATTTCGACTGTGAGGAAAGTAAAATACTATAAAAAAATTAGAATAATAATAAATTGAATTTACTTATATCCAACCTCCAACGGTACCTTTTCGACTGGCCACTTGCCACGGCCAATTTAAAAAAAAATCGAGTTGGTCACAACCAAGGAGCTTATATACAAAACTGGAGGTTGAACGCCGAACGAAGAAGTTT
This sequence comes from Choristoneura fumiferana, assembly GCF_025370935.1. Taxonomy (NCBI): domain Eukaryota; kingdom Metazoa; phylum Arthropoda; class Insecta; order Lepidoptera; family Tortricidae; genus Choristoneura; species Choristoneura fumiferana. The sequence continues at coordinate 38,093,057 of NC_133472.1, forward strand.
GACCTTTGTTACTTATTTATGTATTCCATCTCTTTCTTTCACATTTCACGAATGACTTCCACCTCTTTCTTCACCTAATTAAAGAAAGAGATGGAATATGTTCGTGACGTAATAAAGACCAAATTTCTTGTTTAAAAAAAATGTTTATTAAAGGTAACCTTCAAACGGTTGTTCGGCGTTCAACCGCCAGTGTTGTATAAAAGCTCCTTGGTCACGACGTGCATCTAGATGGCCATGCCGAAACGTGAAAAAAAGTATTATTGACGTAACTCAATTATCTTCGACTCCAAGGCTAACCGAAAAATTAAAAAATAATTACTTTCCACCCTAAAGATGTAAACGCAATTTTCCACCCGGTTATCTACCCATGAAAATTAAACTTTCCGAACAGGAGAGATGAAAATAATATTACAGGTCGGTGTTCATGCTCTCTTCGTCTTTGCCATTCCCAAGCATGGAATTTATTTTACTTCCTTGTTGGTCATCTAGTGGTGCCAGTTGCGTATGATAGTTTCCATTTTTCAATGCAATCAATATAACATTTTGAATACCTAGATAAAGGTGAAAAACTTAGACTATAAGTACAATATGATCGGTTGGAGATCTGTTGTACAGTCCTGGGCATAAATATATATATACATTCCCAAGACGTCAAAAATATCTATACTTTCACTTTTATGCTACTAACAATAAGGTCGATGTCTACATATATTTGATGCTATAGCTATATAGATATTTATGCCCTCGACTGTATGTCATCGTATCCTACGATAAGAGCCACTATCACCATAGGGGCTTTTAGTTTTTATTGTAAAATTGAATTCTACACGTCAAGATACATGTTTATAACTTAAAATTATAATTTTAATATTTTTTTATTAAATAGTAAAAAAATAATTTTAAAAAGCCACAATTACGTATGTCTCACTTCTAACGCGGAGTAAAGCCAGAAATACGCTGCTGTCCTTATTCGCCGTGCAAAAAGGAGATACGCGGGCGCGACGAGGGGGCGCAAGCGCCGTTTCTGCGGTACTCGGCGGACAGCGCCGGGAGGAGAGTGGCGTGCATTCGTAATGGCTATTTCATTTGTAAGATCATCTATTTTTTCGTTAATTGACAATGAAAACCATAAAACGAATCGTCGAGGACTTACACTAGTGAAAATAGTTACAAAGGATGGCGCTGAACAAAAGAAGTAAACACCAAGTAAATTTAGCGAAATTGATTTATAAAGTTTTTTCATTATTCAGATTTTATTTATTACTTATTTTAGGTTTACTTTTGTATTGTTTATTTTTTTAGGTTACTTATTTATATATTTACAAAGTTTAATGAAGAAATTCACACAATTTAATGAAGTGGTTACTATTACCTAGAATAAAGCCCGAACGGCTACTGCGGTCTTCTATCGCGTAATAGCTCAATTTTATTTGTACAGCAAATGTGTGGCCACAATTTCGGTAGTGTCCTTTTTCTATGTACGAATTATGTTTTGTTGAATTATTGCTTAAATATTCGCTTTTTAAAGATATATTTGGGTAGTTTACTAACATTGCGGCTTCATAGAATGAACATAATTGCTTTTTGATAACAATAATTATTTTGAAGGTGTGATTTTGCATGTCTGATTTTTGGGGTTCTTATGGCACTTGAGGCCTTTTTCGCTGTATATATTGGCATGCTTATATCTATTTACCTTCTAATTTCTTGTCAGTCGGCCAATAGGCTGGAATATTATTCTCTTATGGTTTCTTATAAAATTCGGCATGGTTTCTGTGACTGTTTTATTATTAATAATGTTTTGCCTGTGCTTTTTAATTTCTATTTACAGAAAAAATAAAACGAGAAGTCTCACGTAGAACCTGAAAAGAACAAGATCGAGATTATTTGTTTAAAATATTTTAGACAGTGTTCCTAAGTTAAGAAAATAAAGATTACCTAAGCATATTTTTTTTAAAGACATCGTTTCAGTATTTCTTATTATTTACATACTGTTACCGACAACAACAGCGGGTTTGATGTTGAAACAAACCAAATTAATCGCAGATGTTTTTCAAAGCACACATATATAGAACACATACATAAATAGAAGACAAATTGATGAAGACCTAATTTTAAATAAAACGAAAAAAAGTATTGGTGATATAATTTTGAAAATTTTCCAGGAGCAACACCGAAGTTTTTTCAATTTGAAAACGTTTAACTTCCTGCTACTGCTGAATTGTTTTCGCCTGATGACATTACCGAAGAAAAAACTGGCTAAAATGTCGAATGTGCAATGATTAAAAGACAATTTTAAAGTTTAGCTCAATTCCGTGTCAGATTGAAAATTTTATCCTTGTAGAAAAACAAAAAGAAACCGATGAAGTTCTAGATGATATAGTTATGCAGAGAGAAGAAATTATTCGTAATTTTTTCTTCGACGATGACATTATGCAAAAATAATTCAGTAGGTATAGGTAGTAGCGAGAAGTTGAAGGTTTTCAAGTTGACAAAAACTTCGGTGTGACTCCGGGAAAGTTTCCAAAATTATATCACCAACATTTTATTTTTTCGTTTAATTTGTACAATGACGGCTACTGCTTTTTAATGCATCTGAGTTTTATTTAAAATTCAGTCTTCATCAATTTGTCTTCTATTTATGTGTTGTAGCTCTGACAAAAATCTGCGCTGCGATTAACTTGGTTTGCTTAAACATCAAGCCCGCTATTGTTGTCGGTAACAGTCTGTAAATATTCAAAGTCAAAGTCAAAATATCTTTATTCAATTTAGGCTATAACAAGCACTTATGAATGTCAAAAAAAATCTTCCACCACATTAAGAAATAATGAATCGTTGTCTTTAAAGAAATGTAGTTAATCTTAAAAAATAAAAATAAAATATTTTTCTTATTTATAGTCAAAATACCACAAACGGGACTTATCACGCTATTATTACGCTATTATTATTATTATTATGTCGAGGTAAATATTACTTTGTGTAATAATAGCGTGATAAGTCCCGTTTGTGGTATTTTGACTATGAGTGAGAATCACGAAAGTTTAAAACGTTATATTTTTCTTATTTGCCACTTCTTTCTGTATTACAAGAAAAATACTAGAATTAAAAAAAGTTTGAAACGCAAATATTTTAACAACTACAATTTGGTCCTAATGGTAGTTGTGGCCTCGAATTTTTCGACGATAAAAGGCACAATGTAGCTTATGGCCCTTTAAAACTCATTTAGTCCGACGAAAAAGGATTTAAAGGACAAAATCTATCTATAATGTATCATTAAAAACATTAATTTTGTTTTAACAGAACCCTAGAACCCTAAATACATTATTTAATTGCAAAATTATCAATTCGCTACTTATATTTTGAAAGAAACAACAAAAATGCTTCTCATTTTTTGATGTTGCTATTATGGTCTTATACGACGATGTGTAGTAATTACCTCTACTACTTATAGATAAGTCGACATTCAATTTTTGAAAAGTGACTTAAGTCTCATATCAATTGCATGCACTATACTACATATAACAGGTCATTTACTCAAGTTTCTCACCTGAGTATACGTACTCAGGGCACAGAATAAATAATAGTACTACGTACTTAGGGAACCAACCGATCATGTGGATGAAATCTTGTGTAATAAGTGTGTTAACATTTATTAGATGATTGTTGAATGAAACACCATCGTCTCGACAAGTCATCTTTAATTTAATGAAATACCAATGTAAAGCCTATCGTACATGCACCTTATTTTAAATAGCTTATAGTAAAACCTATTCTCATGGCATCTTGTTATTCGAATTGCACCACTTTCAGGTTCAGGAAACTTAAACCGCTTATTGTAAATTCAATGCGAATTAAAGTACAATCAGCCAAAATTAGTCTTCTATAGAGATTAATCTGATACCAATTAGTGCGGCTTTTCATGAGCGGTGAGGGAAGTTTCTTGTATTGTATTGTATGTCAGGTGCGCAATTTGCCAATCAAAGAGTACTTATAATAACGCTCCAGCACGGCCACGACTACAGAAACCTTGTAAATCTGATGACATTGACACTAAAAAAACTCATCGGGAAGACGCGTCGTGAATGAGATAGACATTAACATTGCCTTAGGTAGGTATATGTATACACGACTTTATTGACTTAACATTAAGATCGTCTATAATATAATTTTACTTTCTGCAACTCGACGACTTAGTGCGCCTATTTTGCGTGTTTGGCAGTAGGCTAGGCACTATTCATGCCAGCCTAGCTCCTGCAGGATGCCTAGCAGACACGTCACGTTGCTGACGATTTCTTGGACTGACCCCGGTGACCCGCGGTGTAGGGCCCTGTAGTTCCAGCGGGATGTGGGTAGCTGTCTCTTTGGCCCCATGCATGTTCTGGACAGGATCTGTCTGTAACATCTAGATCAGGCGTTTTCAACCTTTTCGTTTTAACGGCATACTTTTCGTTCGTCAAAGTTTCACGGCACATCAGTGAAAAATAGGCAAGTGCTAGTCGGACTGTGGAGCGTAGACGGTTCCGTACTATACCCATAATAATGCATAACGGAGAGCGGAGGCTTTTTAATAATGACTAGTTGACACCTTTAGGTCACGAACCCCAAAAAGCTAAGTGTATATTAAAATAGCTTCATCATTTCAATGGGACATACACTTCACGGCAATCGCGGCACACCTGAAAATATACGCGGCACACTGATTGATATCCAGTCAGAGATACTAGCAGTCGAAGTTGAGACCTATATGGCTGGGATGATGATGATGATATTTTAAATTACTCTCCGCTTTTAATCATTGTTTTCTGATTTGACCAATAAAAAATGGGTAGGTAAGTGTATATGAATAAATAGTTAGCTCACGAAGCCGTCAAGTCTTGTTGCCCATTTTAAAATATGCTACAGCGATGACATCCCCTGATCCCCTCGAGCCCTCAATAGATTTATGCCTCAAGTATCGTTTAACAAGGTAATGGAAATAAACCCAACGACAACACACTTTTTAATTAGAACAACAATTTGAAACGTGTTTCATAAAAAGTGTGTCTACGCAATCTGCAAATAATTTCCAAAAAATAAAGCCATAAAATGCCTTTCATCGTTTTATCCAGGATACAATCTATTTATAGTAGCTAAGGCAAGACTTTGTTATTCAAATTCAAATTAATTGTATTAATTTCAATTTTAAGTAATACGATAAGCTTTGTGAACAGAAAAGATTATGAAATTATAAGCTAAACGCCGTTATGTCTCGTCAAGTTTCCGTGAAAATTTACGAGTGGTCCTGTTATAAATTTCGTACCGAAACTGTGTGTCATTTGGCATTAATTTTGATTATAATGATTGCCACGAACACGACAACTTTTACGGAAACGCTGTCAGACAGCCCGGGGGATTTAAAACCGAACAAAGTTGAAACAGCGCTTGCTGTCAGGCCCCAGCCGTTTACGAACTTTTTGTACTTAAAAAATAGGAAGGCTCTTTGTTTTGATAGGTACCTACGTATAATTTAGAAATTACTAATCTTTACCCGCGGCTTCGGACGCGCATGCGTAAACCATTAGATTCAGCAGTCGAATTTGAATTAGGGGATTTCACTAAATTCAAGTGGGAATTTCCATAAATCATATTGTAGTCTTCATTGACGTAGCATTAAAAACAATTGTGATACAAAAATCATGACTTTCCAGGGGTTAAAATTTCGATATTTTATCCAGAACTCGTGGGTATATCGGGATAAGAAGAAGCTTATTTGTTTTTACAGACATCCAGGTACCTATACTTATAACAAATTTCGTCCCAATCCGTCCACCTGCACACACACATGCACACACAAATACTCACTAACATTCGTACTATAATATTAGTAGGACTTTGGTGTAGTATACACCTACATCAAACTACCACTAAACAAACGGGTATTTAATAAAACCAAAAACAATTTACTAGCACGCATCTTCAACGAAAAAAAAGCAAAACATGTAAAAGTCATTACCTTATAGTATAGCCGACATTGGCCTTCGTATTGAATATTTATTAAAACTTTCAAAAACTTCCTCATATACCGTCGTTCTGAGATTTCCCAAGCATAATGAGATTCAAAGCCGAAAAGCGCGTACGCAATAATTTCACGTGTTTTTGAAGTATGGAACTCCTCGGTTTGTTTGTAGGACGCGGCTGGTCGTATATTTCCCCCTATAATTTCACTGTCCGAAATATTTATAGTGGCTATTACAGGCGAGGAATGCCCGCATACAATAACATTTTCCTTATCCTACAAAATCTTTGTGTTTGGATGAAAAGTGTGATACATTCGTTTACAAATGGCTGCTTATATTTCAAGCATAGGTCTGATGACATTATGCATCCATCCTTATCCCACTTATATGCAAAAGTTTGTAAGTCTATTTGTTTGTTACCTTTTCACGTCTAAACCGCTGAATCTATTTACATGAAATTCGGTATACAGATGTTTGAATCCCGAGGAAGGACACAGGACAGTTTTTATCCCGGAAAATTGCATGGTTCGCCAAATATAAAATGGAATTGGAATGCCCGCGACTCCGACCGCGAAGAAATCGATTATCGCACTATGCGATTTTCCCGAAAAAAACTATCAATATGTCCTTCCCCGGGACTCAACTGTTTCAACCGTTAGATGTGATTAGGTAATACAGAGTTACAAACGTTCGCATTTAATTTATAATACTTTTGTTAATTATTTATGAAAAATTAAAATTAATAATTTTATTGGTTTTTTTTTTATTATTCGACTGGATGGCAAACGAGCAAGTGGGTCTCCTGATGGTAAGAGATCACCACCGCCCATAAACATCTGCAACACTAGGGGTATTGCAGATGCGTTGCCAACCTAGAGGCCTAAGATGGGATACCTCAAGTGCCAGTAATTTCACCGGCTGTCTTACTCTCCACGCCGAAACACGACAGTGTAAGCACTACTGCTTCACGGCAGGATTACCGAGCAAGATGGTGGTAGCAATCCGGGCGGACCTTGCACAAGGTCCTAGCATCTGCAGAAAGAGTAGGTAACATAAATACAATGTCAGCGGGCCCCAACCTACCTAATAATATTTCGTTTTTGTTAACAAACCAACAGCTCAATTTAAATTCCCTGGTAGATAGTTGACAAGATTAATGAAAGCTTTCAAATTCTTCACAGTTTTTCACCAGTTGAGAATGTCATTTTCGAGTGACGTGATTTTTAAAAACAGTCCCCATGGGTCCGCGCGGGAATTGCAGCCCAAACTCTTTCATTCTGATGAAAGGTCTAAAAGAACTGAAGTTGTGATAGGTTTATGATTATGAATACTATTTTACATACCTATTGTACAGCCTTGGCCAAAAGTATAAAAGCACCCTATAAAAATATAAATCCACAAAATATGCATCCAAATTGTACCTATATAACATTACAAATTATTAGTAAATACATATACGTAGTTTTATACACAATAAATGGCATGCTAGTTCGCAATAAAACAAAACCTGTAATAAAAAAAACCGGCCAAGAGCGTGCCGGACACACCCAGGATAGGGTTCCGTAGCCATAACGAAAAAATCAAGTAATGTTTTTCTAAGGATTTTGTATTGTGTACGGAATCTTCCAATTTTAGGTATGTTTTGTACCTTAGGCTGCTATTTACTCTTAAACTACTAATAATTCTCAAGCAATCTTAGCCGCTTTCATCCAACTTGAATACCTACATAATATTCCAGTAAAAAATATTTGCTTTTCTTTTGCATTATTATCTTTTTGTTATCCGACTGGACGGAAAACAAGAAAGTGGGTCTCCTGATGGTAAGAGATCACCGCCGCCCATATTATAATATAATTATATAAAATTATAATTGGGCATATTATGCCCAAAAAATAGAACTTACAAAAAATATCTTTATTGATGGTTATTAAATAATTTATTAGAAGTTAGGGCATTTTAAAAACGGTGTTTAAATAGTTCCACCAGAGTTGAGGCCACGCACACAAGAACATGTCGTGTATCGTGTAATGAAAATGAAACGTGTAACAAAAAATATTAGGTGATCAATACTTTTGGCCATGGCTGTATGTATTAACAGCTTGGGAAAATATCTGCGCGGAGGAATCAAAGTCACTTCAGACGTCGAAAAAAAGGTCGCCAATGGAAAAGTTCGAGTAATTAACGTCACTGATCGACGAACTTATGTACCAAACCAATTAAAAGTTCAGCATGCCTTTAAACTTGGACCTTATTAGGTAGTAATTTCGTTAATAAAAATGTATTAAAAAATTATAACAACAATAATAATAATCACAAGTATAATAAACTAGATAAACATTAATGAAATCATATCAATAAAAGATACTAAGTATTATCGACTCAGTACAAATAAAGCTACCTGCAGCAATAGGTACTCCTAATTCGAGAAACAGAATCATCATTGTATCTAACACAGTTTTCCAAAGCATATCTACATTGTTTCCGTGTATTTAAGAGCTTACAGTTATGTTTTGATGTAGTAATACAACCTAAAAACGTAAAAATAAGACAGAACTCTGGGATACAGGTTTGTGAATTCACCGCAAAAAAGACCACATTCACCGGAGCTCTTAGTCTCGTGAACTCTCCCCTTGGCCTCTCGGAGAACCTCTGGTGTCTTGGTGATGTTTTTATTTGTGCAATGTCCAATTTGGTGATTATTAAGGATAGCAAAGCCAAAATGTGAAAAGTTTTTGAACATCATAATATTCCACCTAAAATTTAAAGAAAAAAAAGGCGCATTATTTATGCCGTACTCGTGTACTTACTAATAGAATTAGTTAATTAATAACATTTTCAATCAACTGAAATTTTATAATTATTGAATCATACAGGATTCCCTTTCAAATTATAACCTTTAGAAGCTATTGGCGGCTGTACCTAAGCCCCTTAAAGTTTAAGTATGTTCGTAAAGTAAACATACACTGTAGACTGTGCAAGTGTGCACTGTGCACCGTGGACGACCGGATAGCTAAGTTGTTAGTGACCCTTGTTTTGGACGATGTTTACTTTATTGACCGATAGGTGTCGCTGTACTTAAAAAGAGCTTAGATAACGTTTGATTGCTGTGTGTTGATAATAAACGGATTGGCATAGCAACGATGTTTGGTGTTAACGAAGCTAGCTGGCTAGCGGTTGCGGGTTTGATCCCCGTGACAGACAAATATTTGTATGATGAATACGAATGTTTGTACTTGAGTCTTGGATGTTTGTATGTTGTCTAGCACCCATAGTTTAAGCTTTGCTTGCTTAGTTCGGGGCTAGGCCAATTGGTGTAATTTGTCCCAATCCTTACATTTTGTTATACATTAAAACAATCGAAGCAGATTTATTGCCGACGAAGTGTTTGATCCAATTATACAGAGTGGTCGGTTATACGAAGTGGCTATACAGCTTAATTATATGCGATCCGTATGAAATTATACAATCCGGCATCCCTGCAAGTAACAGTCTCTTAATTAAATTCTATCTAGACGTTTATGTTCACCGTTAACTGCTGGACGAATGTGACGTGTCAGAATAACTATACTTATACATTGCATTGGTAACAGTGCTTAATTCCCTATCCCTTGCAAAGTACAATATATCCGTATATATTCTAAACATTTGGCGTATGTCATATTTGGCGTAAACAGTTCCGTAACTGTTTACGCTTTGCACCTAGTTGATTTGTCGCGGACAAATATATAAAAAGAATGGAAAAAATAAAACATTTATCTGTGACCAATACAGTAAAAAATAACTTTATTTTTCAATGAAATACTATGGTATTTTGTTGAAAATAATAAGTACTTTGCTGCCAAGGCCCGGAATACAAGATTGGCTGACAAGGATGGTTGCAATGCAAGCCAAGCATTGCGAGGCTTGTAAAGGTACGAGTAATTCAATTCTCGTTACCGTCAAAAAATGTATAGTGCTTTTCTCAAATAATGGCAGTATAAAAAAAAACAAGTTATTTAATAGATAAGTTAATATTAGACGTTACATGTGATGTTGACATAATAATATATTATTAAATGTTGTGGCTAAGGTACCCAACATAACACACATAACGAACTGGAACAAACACACGCGAAAATTATGACTTCAACTACGAATACTTACCAACCAGAAATTTACTTCGATTTCAATTTAAACCACGTGTTTATTCAGTTAATTGCCTGTATTTTCATAATTCGGGGTGCAATAAACAATATTTTCGTAACTACCTTGTACAAATCACAAAGCAAATGCCAGAAACATGCGCACTAAAACCAGAAATTCACGACCATCGCGACCACAAAATGAATACCTAGTAATTTAATGTGAAAAGTGATATTTAGACAGTTTACGTAAAGTTTTGCCACACCTAAAATTGGTCAAATATGTTGCCTAGTTCAGTAAACAAAAAATGTGCCTTAATAATAAAATTCAAATAACACACCGGAAACATTTTGGAGACATGTTCCAAGATTACCTATGACTTTCGTCCACTAGGATTGCTTTCTTTAAATAATATGAAATATTATTAATACACGAATTTTTTATCGCAATAAACTGGAAATTTAAAACTCCTACATTTTTTTTATATGCAAAGGAGACAAATGTTTTTTGTATGGAGGTTGTATTTTGTTGAGTACCTAACATTTTTTTTTATTGAAAACTCTAGAATAAATCTGATTATTGCTACATTAAGTTTAGGATATAATTACGACATTCCAATAAAAAAAATGACTTTTCATTGATTAAGCACATTTTATTCGAATGAAAATGTGGGCTCACTTCAAAATGTGTATTAACACCGCAATATCCGCAACAGGCTTGTGCAAATAGTATTTTTTACGATCTTACACATGTGAATGGAATACATAATATTATATTACATCATACGCGTTAGTGATAAACGCAAAGAAGTGTGCTTTATTATGAAGCACTTCAGCAGTTACTTCACGGGTACGTGTGGTATAAGTACCAACTAAGGTTGTTTATTTCCGACACACTTTTCCTTGGCCATTTACATACCTCGTGCACTTTTGCCACAAATCTTGAAGGTATTTCCGGATTGGTTATTTACTGCTGTAACACTCAAGCAGGCCGTTACATTTCGAAAGGAAGAAACCTTTACATTGCACTTACCTACCCCACTTTAATCAAGGCCTTATAGTTATGGTTTAATCTTGGATTCATTAATAATGAAACAAAATCTAAGGCAATGATATTGCGAGCCGAGCTGGGGCAGAAATTGGTTCAGTATTTCAGCGACGAGACGGTAACTAATGTCTGACTGAAAGTACGGTATCGGTTTCGGCGAATTTCAGCGTTAAATTGGGAAATCACACACCGAAACTTCGTTTAGTTTAGGCTTCAGCGGAAAATTTGCTGAAATTACGACTGAAATGTAATCTGGAATGCGACGTTCGGAAGGAATAAGCGTATCTGCTACTATGTCGTGACTTTGCTCTGTGTTTTGCGATTCAGCGCAATACGGTGTGCGATTGCGATATATGTATCATTGCGCGATATATTTATACGTGGTGTTAAAAAAAACCTGTACGATAACCCAAATTAAGGCTATTGATTACTAATACGACACAAGAGGATATAGGTTCATTGAAATTCTAAAACTTGAAAAAAATGTTTTGTAAAATTAAAAAAAAATTAGGTACTTATATAAATATTTTCGAATTAAAATGTTATTGTATCATATTAGTAATTATCAATTTATCGAATAACTGCTTCCATGAACACACATACAAAACTTAAAATAAATGCAACGTACACTAGAGTCAGCTTCAAATTACATTTCGGTTTTGGTTTCGACTGAAACAGAAACCAAAATTAGGTTTCGGCTGCATATAGTAATATCGGTAAGACCCTACCAGTAACTAATGGCACAAAGCCGAGCGAGACAGATCGCTACACAAGACAAGACTTGACTTGTCAGAGGAATAATTACAGAAGGTGTGTAAGGTTGTAGCGCGTTTTAAATGAGTTCATGACTTCACCGTAACACAGTGTAAGAAAATTTCTTAGACTTTGACCGTAACATGCAAGCGCGGAGCTGCAACTTTCGTCCATCCAATTGGCATTAAACGTCACGAAACTTATCTTTACCTACTCTATTTTAATAATATGAGACGGTAACTTTGTTTGTGAGCGCCTGTCAAACCTACTGCTACGTATGGGGCTAGAGTATTTTTTTTACTATTACGTAGGCAGTAATTTTCTAGTAATACTACTGCTACCACCAGGCGCGGTGCACTCCGCGATATAGGTACGATTCTGTAAGTATCAAAACACCCCACGCCGGCGTGGGTTAACTCACTAGGGCTATGAGCACCGCCCGGCATGCACGCTCGCAGTTTCGCTCGCACTAGTCGCGCCGCATAACGCTTACGTGTAGCTGTGTGATTTTCGTGAGGATATTAGAATCCCCTGGAGTGGCAAGCGTCCGGGTCCCGGCACACCCTTGTTTGGCACGCGACCGGCTCCCGGCAGCCTGTCAAAAACCCTTGAGTGGCAAGCGACCGGCTCCCGGTCGTTGGCGGGTGTCGTATTTCACTAATAAATATAAACCGTTAGACCTATATCTGGCTTGCTTATTCTTGCAAAATGCAAAGAGAGAACCTTCTGCACTTGTACTATTACTTATTCTGTGCTACTACTACGAGTACGTAGTACCTAACTACGTAGGGAGTATTTAATTAAACTTTGTTAGGCAGTTACAAAAATTAAAAAAGACTGAAATAAATATTTTGTTGGTTTAAAAATTTACATGCCTCATGTGATTGAACGTATTGAGGGACTGTCATATTATATTAATGTGAGTACAAATGTTCCTGTGAATAAATGTTTGATTGATTGATTAATTACGCATTTCGGATCTAGATGAATAGGCTATTTTTTTTGTAACGAGAAAGCACAAAACAACCACAGAACACAAACAAGGTTGTACACAATACTCCACAGATCATATTAAGTCTTTAATCTAATCCATACGCTCCAGTAGCTCTACGTAATATTAAACAGCCATCACATGACACAAATAGTGCGCCAGTGACCAGCCTCAATTTCATGGCCGAATTTGTCAATCTCTGGAGATTCTAATTTTAATGCCGGGTGTAATGAATGAGCCCGTCTTTATTGTAGGCTTTATTTACCGAAAAACAGCATGACATTAATATAGTGACAGTATGCAATAGACACTGTAGGTATTTAGTTTTAATACTACATTCTTCCCGGCGTATAAAAGTCTTGCAGATAAGTAGGAGGCCTTCGGGCCCGCTCAGAACGTCGCGGGGGGGTCGCCGGGTCGCTAGGCGGCGGTGCAGGGACATCCGAAGCTGGTAGTTCTTGCGGTAGCTCGTCCTGCCCTTCAGGCTCTGCCTGTTGTTCCGCCTGATCTACTTCTATTATGTCGCTTTCCCCTGTGGGTGCGAGATGACGGTTTGAAACTGTTAACTCTCTACCATTTGGTAATCGTACAGAAGTATAGAATGGGTTCGCTTCCAAGATATCCACTTCTTCCACCAGAGGATCGTATTTACTAGTACGATTGAATTTTTTTAGCAATCCTTTTCTAGAATGTTGCAGCCAAGATGGCATGGACTGCCCGAAAGATGAGCGACGTGGATGATTAAATATACGTTCATGGGGTGTGGTGTTTGTTGCTGTGCAGAGCAACGATCGAATGCTATGAAGTGCTTGTGTCATTACTTCTTCCCACATAGATAAAGGTAGATTTTTGGTTTTCAGAGCCAGGCGAATGGTTTGCCAAAGAATGCCATTTTGTCTCTCAACTTGACCATTACCCTGAGGGTTATAGGGTGAAGATCGACTGGTAGTGACGCCTTTTGAGTGTAGAAAGTCTTTAAATTCTTTGGACATAAATGCAGCACCTTGATCTGTGTGCACCATTGCGGGCATGCCAAAAACTGAAAATAGTTCAGTAAGATGCTTTATTACTGTCTGTGTACTGGCGTCAGGGCATGCATATGCAAAGGGAAATCTGGAGAATTCGTCAACTATGGTAAGAATATATTTGTTGTTAGTAGATGAAGGTAAAGGTCCCTTGAAATCCATTGCCAAACGCTCTAGTGGCATTGTTGCTTTAATTAATGTTCCTATGTTCTTATTGAATTTTGGTTTGATTTCTGCACATACTGGACAAGAAGAGATCACCCGTCTGACATCATCGCTCGAGTACGGTAGATTCTTGGTTCTTATCCAGTGGGTGAGTCGCGCTACTCCGGGGTGGCAAAGGGATTGGTGCAGATCCTTGAGTTTGTCGTCAATATTCGCAGCGCAAGTTAATTGCCTTGTCAGGGCATCGGCAACAGTATTTTCTCTACCAGGTCGATATTTGATATCAAATTTATAATTTGACAATTCAATGTGCCATCTTTGTATCTTATCATTTTTAATTTTACTTGCATGTCCTTGCAACATATACGCTACAGATTTTTGATCTGTGATTAAGATGAATGGGCGGCCAATCAGATAGTGCCGCCACTTCTTTAGACTTTCAATTATTGCGCATGCCTCCTTTTCAATAATTGGATACCTCCTTTCGCTGTCGTTTAGAGATTTCGAAAAAAATGCCACGGGTCGACCGTTCTGAGTGAGTGAAGCAGCTATTGAATAATCTGAGGCATCCGTTTCTACTGTAAACGTGCCTTTGGGATCGATTGCCGACAGTGATGCCTTTACTATTATATTCTTTAGCTCTTCGAAACAATTGATTTCAACGTTGTTCATTGGGAAAGATTCAACTAGTGTAAGAGAATGAAGTTTACTTGAAAAGTTGGGCACCCATTTCGAATAATGCGAAAATAATCCAATTGCTCGTTTCAGAGAGGCAGAGTCTTGGGGTACTGGTAATTCACGTAGTGGGCGTAAACGGTCAGGATCAGGTTTGACAATTCCATTGTTAATATTGTAACCGAGTATACTGAGGTCCTGAAGTGAGAATTCACTTTTATCTCTGTTGATAGTTAGATTGTATTTTTGTGCGATTTCCACAAACTTCTGTAGTTTTTCATCGTGATCTTTCTGATCTATCCCGCAGACAGTAATGTCGTCGAGGTATGGGAATACACCTTCAATATCAGATTTGCGAATAATCGAATCAATCGCTCTTTGGAAACACGCTACACCGTTGGTCACTCCAAAAGGAATTCGACAAAATTGGTAAAGGTTACCAGCTGCCTCGAAGGCTGTGAGCGGTCTATTAGCGGGAATAATTGGGATTTATGATATGCTGATTTTAAATCAATTTTGCTAAACACTCTATAATTGGATACCTTTGAGATTACTTCTTCAATATTAGGTAGCGGGTAAGCATCTAAGTATGTATATTTGTTGACAGTTTGAGAATAGTCAACGCACATCCTTTTTTTGTGGTGCGTGGCTGATGTGACAAGGACTTGTGCTCGCCAAGGTGAAAAGCTCTCTTCAATTATACCATCCGATAATAGTTTCTGAATCTCACTATCTATAAATTTACAATACAATACAATACAATAACTCTTTATTGCACACCAATACAGTAAACAGTACAGAGAAAACAAGTATATACATAGAGATTTTCTAAGGTAGAATAGGCGGCTTATCGCTTCAGAGCGATCTCTTCCAGGCAACCTTTACAATGGACAGAAATAAGGAATACATTTTTAAGGAATAAATTTTTGATCGTCTGGCGAGAATCTTCGCGATTTGATTGCAATCGGTTTGCACTCAGGAGCCATATTCGGAAACAGATCTACAGGATCAATGTTGGCTTGATTTAATGCGAATAACTTCAACGGGGGCATGTGTCCACCAAATCCAACTTCAAGACTGGAGTATTTTTCGAGGACGTCATGGCCTATTATGACGTTACAGCAAAGATTTTTCATTACTTTCAATAAGATTTGTGGAATTTCTTGTCCATTCAAAAGAACTGAAGCAGGGCATACTTGAGATATCTGAGATTTATGGCTAGATGACGCCATTGATACATCTTGATTCCACGGTTTAGTTTCCAATCCATATTGCGCCATGACCTCTTCGTCAATAAAGCTTGCAGTGCTCCCGGTATCTATAAGAGCTGTCACAGGGATTCCATTTACTTTGATAGGTATAGTGCATTTCTTGAGCCCAGTTGTAGCTAATATAACACATGATGACGCGTCCTCGGAAGCTACTGCGGAGGTGTTGATTGGGACACTTCGGCATAGTTTTGCAAAGTGGCCTTGTTTGCCGCATTTCAGGCACGTGAGGTTTGCTGCTGGGCACAATCGTCGAGGATGACGAGGATTACCACAAAAGTAGCATGTATCTTGACGGGAATTGGCGTAAGATTGTGTTTTACGATTGGATTGGTTAGTAGCTGCTACTGATGATTGCGGTGAATTGAAGGTTTCAGATTGAATTTGTGCGGATTCCATGGCACGTGCTTTAGTATGAGCTTCGTCTAAGGTAAGTGTCATATTTTCAATAGTCTTTGCCGAATGGTGGAAGAAGCGAGGCCAGAAATAAAGGAATCTCTAATAAAATCCTTTTCGTATTGGTCTGCCGTGACCGCTTTAAATGTGCATTCTTTTGAAAGGAGTTTTAGCGATTGAATGTACTGATCAATGGTTTCTCCTGGTTTTTGGGTTCTGGTTGATAACTGATGGCGTGAAAATATTTCACTTTTTGGTTTAATAAAAATTCCGTCTAAAATATCAATGGCCGCTTCATACGTTTCAGCTTGCGCAATATGTTCATAGATAATGGGTGACACATGGTTTATAAGTAATTTTAATTGTACCTCGTCTGATGATTTATCCTTCGTTTTACCACCATCCGATGCGTCATGATATGAATCTTCCAGAAAATTTTCGAAAGTTTTTTTCCAATGAAGCCATTGAGCGGTTGAGTTATGGCCGCTCAACGGATCCGCTTCAAATCTATCTGGCTTGAGATATCTATTCATCTTGATACATAGTATTTTATTTTCTCTACTTTCTTGATTGAATATTTGATTTCGGTAAATAAATTGTACACAATACTCCCAGATCATATTAATCTTTAATCTTTACGCTCCAGTACCGAATTAAACAGCCATGACATTAAAATAGTGCCAGTGATGCAATAGACATTTGTCAATCTCTGGAGATTCTAATTTTAATGCCGGGTATGTTATTTGACCTGGCAATTTAATAGCGGCGTTGAATGCGTTGAAAGTGGCTCGAATCCATTTAAACTTAAAGGAATGGGCAGCCTCTATTATTTATGAGGTAGGTATAGAGGGATTAAAGGAATTTGTTTATATTATGTGTTATCTGGCTCTGGCAGGTATCAGTTGTTCTACGGTGGGCATATAACTAAACTACAGTCTATTCAATATAGGAATGGACAGAAGGAAAATAGGTTCTTTATAATGCAAGCTTTAGGAAGTCATTTAAAAAATTGTTTTTTTTTTTGTATACGGTCTAAACTTAATTCTAATTAAAATATCGAAGACGTCAATATTACTTTCAATTATTCATTAACTAACTGTTGCCCGCGACTTCGTTCACGTTGAATCCGTTTATTGCTATCCCGTGGGAACCATGCAATTTTTCGGGATAAAAACTATTCTATGTGCTTTCCCAGGACTTGTACTATCTGTATACCTACCCAGTTTCACCTTAATCGGTTCAGCGGTTAAGACGTGAAGCAGGTAACAAAAAAGCATACAGACTTACAAACTTTCGCAATTATAATTAATATTAGTGAGATTAACTTTGCTAATTTTCATATCATAATTTTAAAACAAAAAAAATACTTATTTCATTAAAAACAGAAACGTCTTCTTATAAAATACCTAAAGAGGCAGAGGTAAGGAACATTCTGCATGAAACGGAACGTTTATAATAATATTATTTACTCATGAAAATTTTTTTTAATCGCCAGTTTGGATCAAAATGTAATGACCTTTAATCATATACGAATAGTTAACTTTTCACAACTAAAGCACTGCACCAAATTTAATGAAATTTGGAATTGAAAAAAGCTTGAGCTTTATAGCAGTAAATACGAGTAGAATATTTTTAAACAGGGAAGACCGGATGAGTCCACGAAACACAGTTGTTAAATTATGTTAATGTATGTACATATAAATCGAATTAATATTATGTAGCAAATTATTTACGTATTAATATTGTGTTATTTTGTAAGTACATTACGTATCAATTAATCTACTTATAAACTAAACAAAATTACGACTTCATCTTATAACTTCTTCATCATCATCATCATCATCATTATTAGGACTTCACAAAAAATGTTTAGAACCCCTTCTTCTGTGACCTTCTAGAGTCCAATGTTATCCTGAATGGACTATAGTAGCGTGGCGCCGTAACACATACATAGGTACTACTAAATGTAAAATTGACGCCACGTTTCTTACGAACAGGATATTTACCTATCTGACCCGTTTGGATTGATTGGTATTTTACTCAGTTGGATTTATTTGATGCCCATCTACAAAACCCCATCTACGTCAACAAAAGTAAATAATTTAATGGCACCCTGCACGTGACAGTTACAAAGAAATCGGCGCTCATATTTAATTTGTACTCTTCTTTGTTGGGCTTTAATTATTTCACAGTTAAGGCTATCTACCTACCCACTAAAACGGTATCAAACCATGACCGTAACAGAAAAGTATTAGGGACAGAATCTAACGCGACGCTGACTACAACATGTCAACGGCGTGACATACCCATAAGAAGCGTATCGGCACCGTTTTTGACGCTCCATGCATGGCACGCGACGGCTTGGGTTGGGTTTTCATCGATTTTTGACAAGTTTTAAATCGTATCTCCTACTTTTGAACTACAGATAGAATTATAAGTCAAACGGTTATCGGTTCTCCAATCTTTAATCTCCATTTCTGTCTAGCGGATTTTGAAAAAAAAATATACATCATTTTGTATAATATTTTAAAACATTGTCTAAAAAAACACTTATTTCGTTTTTCTATTGAAGTGAAAGATCTAACATATATACGAAATCTACATATTTGGGTTCGTCTTTGACGTCTCTTAAAACGTGTTGAGAGTTTTAATTTGAAACTAATTAACACAAAAGTTATGGACAGAAAACCAGTTTTTTTGGCCTAAAATTGTTCAACTTTGATGCCAAATATCTCGAAGACAATGAACTTTGAAGTAAATATGGGATACTATATTGCTTAAAGCCGTTATTGTTAATATAATAAGCTACAAAAAACATTGGAAACCTGAGGAATTCAGATCGAAGGTCATTGGCGCATGGGATCCCCTTATGAGACGTGCTATTGGGCATAAATGCGAAAGTTTGTAAGTAAGTCTATTTGTTTGTTTATGTGTTACTTCATCACGTCTAAACCGCTGAACCGATTTAGATGAAATTCGGTACACAGATAGTTTTTATCCCGGAAAATTGCATAGTTTCGTGGGAATTCCTGAAAATGTAATCGTGGTTTTAATTGTCGTTACATTAAAAACAATCATGTCAAATAACATGAATCAGTGGTTGTCGTTTCGAGATTTTATCCCTATCCCGTGGGAGTATCGGAGTAAAAAGTAACCTATATATTATTCCCGATGTCCAGCTATCTACATACCAAATTTCATCCAAATCCGTCCAGCCGTTTCAGCATGAAGGAGTAACCAACATTCTCATTCACTTGCCACAAACTTTCGCATTTATAAAAGGTATTACAAGATTTTATGAGCATAAGCTAACCAAAAAAGTTGGAAAACCGCCGACTTTGTCATTTCAAAGTTCAATATCTCAAAAACGGCGGAACCGATTTTGATGAAACATATCTAAGAACCATCGCTAGAAAACCTGCTTTCAAATAAAAAAAAACTCATTTAAATCGGTCCACTTGTTTAAGAGCTACGGTGCCACAGACAGACACGCATAGCGGTCAAACTTATAACACCCCTCTTTTTGCGTCGGGGGTTAAAAATAAACTGTATCATGTCGTGTCGTCGGCATAAATCGCGGTCGTGCCGCGTTAGTCCGCGGTTAATACGGGCTTACTCAAACCTCGGCGGGCGTGGACCTTTGTCAAAGCACGCCACTGCCAGTGTTGCCATGTTAGCCAGTTTCAACTAAACCTGGCCACTTTTTGGTAACGATTAGCTACAAAGTTAACGGTGGCTATTTTCTTTCAACTTTTCAATTTCATAACTATTCGTCATCTTCATCATCCGAGCATATACACCGTGTTTTTTTGATATCCGTTAACTTCGGCAGACGACTCAGTTCATTGATATGAACTACCTGATAATTAACTTTTTCACGAAATTGTAAAAAAAAAAATTTTCCAATATAATATTTTTTTCTTGCTTTACATTCATTGTTAATTGTTAAATTGAAACTTAAACAAACTTGAGTGACATTGGCATGACACATAAGAGAGGCATCAAAAAATCCACATTATTTAACTTTATGTGTAAATTAAACACGGATTAGTTATGGATTTTGAAAAAATATGATAAATGATGGACTTTTATGCTGTTCTATTGCTAATAATTAATTATCTTAACTCTTGATTATCTTTTAAATGATAGGTAAGAGTTAGACCACTGGTGTTTTAGAAAAATTAACTTCATTTGACCTGTAGATTGTCCCCTTAAAGTTAACGGATATCAAAAATAACAAGGTGTATACCTACGTCCCACAGCTGGGCACAGGCCTCCTATCAAATGAGAGGGCATCATAACTATTGTACCTGACTACGGGGTTCGATTCCCGGCCGGGGCAGATATTCATTTGTATGAACGAATGTTTGTTCTCGGGTCTTGGACGTTAAATAATATATTTAAGTATGTATTTATCTACAAAAGTGTATTTATCCGTTGCCTAGTATCCATAACACAAGCTTCGTTTAGTATTTAGTATGGAACTAGGTCAATTGTCCCATTATATTTATTTTTTATCTAAATCAGTAATGGAATATTCGTTACATCAGTACCTAATAAAGTATTCCTTACATCAGTAATATTTTTATTAATTTCAACATTATATCAATTAGGTAGGTATATTAATGTTACATAAATTTATTTAAGAATATAAACTTATAGAAAATACAATCATATACCTAAGAGCTAAATACTACTAAATAATAAATCTACTAGCTAACTTAAACAATATTTTTATATTATAAAAAAAGACCGCCTCGAATCGTTCCTGGCGCAAAGGTGCCCAACACGCTTGCCGCGTTCCCGCGTTGAACGGCGATAGATAGCCTTTGAATCAGTAATAGAATATTAGTGATATGAGTATCACTAGTAATATTATAGCTATCGGCTGTTCCTTCCGCGCCACTTATCGTTCGCAGCAAAATCACTCATAAGGAAAGGGGCAAACTCGGATTACACGCATTTAGGACCTAATGAAGGCATTAAAACGTTTTCCAGCTTGCTGGAAATTGATTCCTCAAAACGCTTTTTAAGAATTTATTGGCCTATCACCTAAGACGACGCTTTACTTTTTACACTTTTTTTACACTTTCAAACACATCATTCCTTAATTAATGATGTATGAAAGAGACATACAAACAGCATTGCCACTAGCCGCCGTCACAGTATAACAAGTTTCCCTACAGTTATCCGACAGAGCAATCGTGCGGGGCGTGAGGGGTGAGACGCGGGAGGGAGGAGCCCCAGCTGCATACTTCGCCGCTCTTAGTGTAGCTTGGGACAAGTCTTCTAGGGCTATCGCTTTTTTTAACATGTACTGTGAGTGCGTGCAAATCATCATCTCGCATAGATATAAGAACTAAGATTTCATCTATTTATATAATTATACTTATTTATTTTTTATATAATTAAATTCAATAACAGGAACTTTAAGTCCGTTAAGTCTAGAAACCGAAAGTATTTCTCGGTTACTAATCTATGAAAGTATATTTTGTAGAAAAAAAAGTTTTTTATTTCAAAAATTGTATAATTTTGATCCACTATCCAGCATGTCACGTCAATACCCTCTGTTCGACTTCGTATCTTGCCGTCCTGCTTACGCTAAAATTACCTATTTAATACTAGACTGAGTGAGACGGTACGACACGAACTTCGAATTTCGAATTTTGTAGTAGCGCCCCATCTTGTTTGGTCGTGAGTGACGCAACCAAGCACAGACTGGGCACTAAACGTTCTGGCGTCTAGACATTCTGCATACAAGACTACAATAAAGTTTACGGAGTTAACGGTGGCATTTGACTTTATTGCAAATAAATGGTTAGTTCTTGGTGTCTATAATAAGAAAAGAAACATTTAGAATTAATAGCGCATCTGAGGCTGAGGCTTCAATACAACTTAAATATGATTTTGATGTCCTCCATGTCGTGTCCGACAAAGGCGAACCTTTAGGCTTGTTTATTATGTGCCCGAATATGGCTGGCAAAGCCAAACTTAGTTAAATATACTTAGGTATCAATATCATAATTTGTAAAAAAACAAGTCTCGCAACTCAGTTCTTCTACCGTAAAAAGTTGTGAGATCCATGTAATACGGACTCCAATGTAAAAGAGTTCGTCTACTAGTAAAACTGAAATTAACTTTTTTTTTAAATTGAATTATAGATTAGTAATACTAAGGGGCTGTTTCACCATCCATTGATTAGTGTTAACTGGCGGTTGGGTGTGATGCCGTCTCTATTTGTTTTGTTCGAATAGATGGAGACGGCATCACATTTAACCGTCGGTTAACGCTAATCAATGGATGGTGAAACAGCCCCTTAGAGTGTAATAAAAAACAGTAGGTACATTATTATTTCATAATCTTTATTTCCAATACAGTATTAAATGATAAAAAACTTATTTTATTATTATAAAAATAATTCTTCCACCGATGTCCACGCATGAAAGTTCGGCTACCGTAGTATGTCCCACAAAATAGTTCATCTACCACTTAGTTGAATCTCTTTTACTGCCATTAACTACCTTAATTTTTAGCGGCATAGTAGCTATCAATTCTTCACAAAATATTCTTCTGACAAAATTGTCTCTTTTAAATCTGCTTTTAATCTTGATGGAAACTTGCGTAATTTTTTCTTCATTTTTCACCACAGGGTTTCAATAGGGAAAAAAGTCTGGACTGTTCCGTCGAATGGCCGTCGCCTCTCCATCGCAGGGATTTTTTTAGAGTTAGAGCCAGACCATCGTCGCCTTCGCTGTGAGACAGGAAGCACCATCTTGTTGAAAAGTGAAAGCATTTTGATGTTTACCTAGGTAGTCCTACCGGTAGCATTACCTATTCTGTGACGAAAGAGAAGCGGATCTGTGACGTGCAAAACAAATAAAAGTATTAATTATCCATTGCATGCTAATTTATTTTATAAGGATTCTATAGTCGATTTTTTATAAAATATATGAAAGTACGTTTATTAGTGCCTTTAGTACCTTTAGGACCGCTAAGGTTAATACTTTAAAAAATACAACATATGTACCTACTTTAGTTTCCTGTTAACCTTAGCGGTCCCCCGACTCCGACGACGCTTAGATAAAAAAAGATTACTAGGTACTTATACTAAATTAACTTAGGTTAATTTTGCGGGAAATCAGCATAGCCCCCGCGGGAAAGGGATAAACGAATTATTTGCAGATGAAGCAGCGGGCCACAGCTAGATAGTGCATAATTATTTTTTACTTTTTAGTTGTCTCGTTTGGCGGCGTTTTTTTTCGGGCGTTTATTTAATATTTTTGCTGGCGTTTTATTAAATACATTAAACAGATTTGCATGAAATTTGGCATACAGGTAATATATACCCTGGCTGAATTAACATAATATGCTACTTTTTATCCCGATATTCTTATGGGATATGGATAAAATCTCGAAATAACAACCGCCCGCTGGGCTTAGAGTCATGAAATTTGGTATGTAGGTAGCTGGACGTCTGGAATAACACATAGGCTACTTTTTATTTCTATATTCCCACAAGATAGTGATAAAATTTTGAAATAACAACCGCTGGGCTTAGCGAGTCTTTAAATTTGGTATATAGGTTGCTGGATTTCTGGAATAACACATAGGTTACTTTTTGCCCCGTTATTCCTACGGGAGAGGGATAAATAAAATCTTGAAATTTCAACCGCTGGGCTTAGTCTTGAAATTTTAGACAGTTGTACTTAACACAACCTCAATAAAGGTCACGATATAAATTTTGGGATTTCCCAGGGGAATTTTGTAAAATCCCAGAATTTCAATTGTAACTACCAGATCGAACAGTTTACGCGTGCGAAGCCGTGGGTACACTCTAGTAACAATATTACTGCAAAATTTCTTAGAAACAACAATAAGGAAAACAAAGTTAATACTCCGTGCGACTTGACGCGATCTTTTCATTTCGTACAGCCATTTTGGTTTAATCCGCCTTTTTACATAACAATATATTTTATGGCGGCACACAGAGCGCGCGTTATTAAATTTACATACATTTTCATTTAGACAAGTATTTGCGTTTTAAAAGAAAGCATGCTGAATGTTTGCAATGCGTTCGCGGATCAGCTTGATGTGCTGCCGTCTAATAATTTATAATTTCAACACATAATTATGTTGTGTGTATTTTTTTTCGTTACTATTTTTTGTGGAAATGACACCTCTCCATTTCTTCCGTGGATGTCGTAAGAGGCGACTGAGTATATAGGTTAAGGTATACCGTAGGCGACACGCTAGCAACCTGTCACTATTGTACCGTTTTTGTCAAACTTAAAACGTAAAATTGCTAAAAGTGGCTCCGAGGCGGTAACGTTTCCTTTGCTCTGCCTACCCTATTTGGGAATATAGGCGTCATGTTTGTGTGTGTTAGTTTTTTTTGTATAGTTTTACTGTAATGCTGTAATTTTTTATTGGCAAATAAATAAGTAAATGTGTGGCAATAGGCTAGCTTCCTAAAAAACCTTATTAGTCAGTTAATTTGTTTCAGTTTGTTTTTGATTTTTTGTTAGGTTTTTTATTAAGACTTGTTAATTTCGTTTTTATTTCAAAAAGTAGATAGATAAGAAGAGATTGTTTTAATTTATAACAATAAACAATAAAACACAATACATTAAACATTTAAAAATATGACTATGTACAAAAAGTATATAACCTAGCCTAACCTATAAATAAAAAAATCCCTCCTGGTCACCGTCGCTGAAGAAATTGTTAAATTTAAATAATATGTTAATTTTGAATACTGCTATAACAATTTGTAATGTTTTAGGGGCTGTTTCATGTGATGCCGTCTCCGTCTATTCGAACAAAACAAATAGAGACAGCATCACATTTAACCGTCAGTTAACACTAATCAATGGATGGTGAAACAGCCCCTTAACGTAAGCACCTAATTTATGTGATTTAATTCGAATAAATATATTTACACTGTGTTAATACTTAAAAAAAATCTAAATTAAATCTATTAGTCAGTCAGTTTGAAAATATTGGCCACGTATTTTTTCTTTTTGCAGAGACATAAGAATCTGATAGACAGTTCAACATTTTTTAGCACGGATTGACGTACGAATTTCCACTCCTGAACTGCGCCGCGCTTCCTTTTTGTCATTTTTTATTTGTATACCTATAATATTCTCTAATAATTTTAACTTCATTACTTAAACTTTATGAAAATTCTTATATTTTTAAATCAACAAGGTAACCATCAAATATAAAACGTCAATAATTCAAGTTTATCCAAGCAGAGACGATAATAGTTGCTCTACATTCACTGTTCTGTATTTTCATCAACTTTTAGTAAAAATATTTTTAACTCTTACTTTAAATTTAATTTCCGAAAAATTCAATTTATGATAATTACTAGCTTTTGCCCGCGGCTTCGCCCACGTGGAATTCGGTTATCGCGCGCTGTTCCCTCGGGAACTGTGCATTTTTCCGGGGTAGAAAGTAGCCTATGTCACTCTCTGGCCCATAAACTATATCTATGCAAAAAATCACGTCGATCCGTCGCTCCGTTTCGACGTGTAAGACGAACAAACAAACACACAAACACCCACATTTTCGCATTTATAATATTAGTACTTATGGATTTTAGTACGCGATTTCTTGTTAATTCGGAGCAGAAAACTAATCATGCTAAAATATGTCCGCAAGTAAATGAAAAACGACCTAAAACGTAAATAAAGACTTTCTTAACATTATCATAACCCATAAAATTGTAGTTCAGTTCGTAAATTCAACTCATTTTTTTCTCTATTCCCTTGTCCTTTTCCTCAATTGGGCTTTGTTCCGATCAATAACGAAACACGATGAGCGGAGTTTTGATTTCATCTTTGCGGGCTCAGTGGGCGTGAATATGGAATCATATAAAACGTGATTTGCTTGTTTTGTCGTGTAAAATGATAACAAAAACTAAGTTTATCATGTAACGTGTAATTTTCTGTTGAACAAAATTACATTGTCTTTAACCCCCGACGCAAAAAGAGGGGTGTTATAAGTTTGACCGCTGTGTGTCTGTGTGTCTGTGGCAGCGTAGCTCTTAAAGGGGTGGACCGATTTGAACGCGGTTTTTTTTATTTAAAAGCAGGTTTTCTAGCGATGTTTCTTAGATTTTCATCAAAATCGGTTTAGCCGTTTTTGAGACATTGAACTTTGAAGTGACAAAGTTAGGTTATTGGTAGGTATTATTAGTCAGTGGTGAGCTGGGAATGAAATCGATAGATTATTTCGTATTATTTCGTCGAAATGTATACAGCGTGTTACCGACAGGGCAGCCAGGCTGTTTTTAAGGGAGGTTAAAGTAACGTATTTCTGTAATTAAACCATGACATTAATTTAATTAATTCACTAAAATTCAGACTTTATTAACTTTCTAACAAAACTATAATTTCCAGCAATATACAGCAAAGTACTTCGATTATTACTTGTCAATTTACTTTGCTGTACATTACTGGCAATTATAATTTGTTAGAAAGTTGAAAAATTCTGAATTTTAGTTTATTAATTAAATTAATGTCATGGTTAATTTAAAGAAATACTTAGGTAACTTTAACCTCCCTTTAAAAGAGCCTGTCTGCCGATAACACACTTTATGAAATGTTTCAATCTTATGCATATCGCGGTCGAATACCTAATAAATATCTTAAAGCTTAAAGAATGCTTTATGATTAAAAATAGCTGGAAAATAGTGGCAAATATTGAACTTACTGCGACATACTCGTTTAATAAGACAGCCTTATTTGTGTAAAACTATTTGCACTATTACTTATTCCGTGGTAAAACTCATTTTGCGTCGCCGAGTGGCATAAACTGGACTTTTTGTACACAAGGGTTCCGTACAAATTTGTATGTAAATAGATCGTCGATGGAGTCTCGAGTATTTTTCCCATTTTATCCGAATGTTTTTTTCTTCGAAAATATAAAATAATTAACACAATGGAAGGTGAAAAATAAATAAACAATTAAAAATACTATTCTAGAATTCTAACTCGGGGCCTATTGCACGGTAGTCCAAGCGTGTTCCACTACGCCACATTGATCTACGCAGAGAGTGTACAAATAAACCATCGCTTTCGAATGAAATGCTTGTACTTAATAAAATATTTTTTTTTACTTTTATTTAACAACAAATTAGCAATTTTCGGATGTTTTCCTTTACTTGTGCTGTAAGACCTTCCTTCTTGCCAAATTTTTCATGATTTTATGTCTACGAGAAGTACCCTATTATAGGTTTTGATTCCACTGCGTAGTGTATGAAAAATAAGGTTAAAATGACCGTATCTTTTGATTGCGTTACTGTAAAAGCTTTATTTTTTTACAGCTTCAAGGGGCCGCAGACATAAGTTTTCAGTGTTAATTTCAACTTAATACCACTACGCGTTCCCGAGCAAAAGGTCTTGTTGACAGACATACGGACAGACGGATAACAAACTTTTTTAGGTACGGAACCCTTAAAAAATTATGTTGGCCCCACTCAAACATGTCACGAGTCGCTACAACATAAGCTCCAGTTGTTATTATTACTTTCGTATATTTTTTTTGTGAAAGAGTATTGCAGTCGAGTATCGAAAGGTTCAAATCTGTGTTTAATGGCTCTTCGGGTGCGTATGTCGAGAGCGTTTGCACGAAACTTCGACGTCGAGGAGCTTAAAAGCGAATTTGAAGATATAATCGCTTTTCAGTAAACAAGGAATCAAAATATAAATATGTTTTCTGATATTAAACTCACAAATCTTTGGTTAATGTGTCTGAGAGTGCCTTTGAAATTCTTTTGAAGTTTTACAATACAATACACAATATTCTTTATAGCACTTTATTGTATCCTTTAGATAAGTTATACTAAAGAAAAATACTGCGATAGATAGCTACTAACTATTATACGAGATGGCGCGGGCAACAGCTAGCACGTAGTGCATTAAAAAAAAGTTTATTCATAAAAACAGTTGATTGTTTTTAGTGTTTATGGACTATGCTAATTTACCTTACTTTTCTGCTTAAATCGCACACCACAGCTACGTCTGTGCGCCATATTTATTTAGATAAGTTATACTAAAGAAAAATACTGCGATAGATAGCTACTAACTATTATACGAGATGGCGCGGGCAACAGCTAGCACGTAGTGCATTAAAAAAAAGTTTATTCATAAAAACAGTTGATTGTTTTTAGTGTTTATGGACTATGCTAATTTGCCTTACTTTTCTGCTTAAATCGCACACCACAGCTACGTCTGTGCGCCATATTTATTTAGATAAGTTATACTAAAGAAAAATACTGCGATAGATAGCTACTAACTATTATACGAGATGGCGCGGGCAACAGCTAGCACGTAGTGCATTAAAAAAAAGTTTATTCATAAAAACAGTTGATTGTTTTTAGTGTTTATGGACTATGCTAATTTACCTTACTTTTCTGCTTAAATCGCACACCACAGCTACGTCTGTGCGCCATATTTATTTAGATAAGTTATACTAAAGAAAAATACTGCGATAGATAGCTACTAACTATTATACGAGATGGCGCGGGCAACAGCTAGCACGTAGTGCATTAAAAAAAGTTTATTCATAAAAACAGTTGATTGTTTTTAGTGTTTATGGACTATGCTAATTTACCTTACTTTTCTGCTTAAATCGCACACCACAGCTACGTCTGTGCGCCATATTTATGTTGTAGCAGAGCCCTCTGCCTGTTGCTCATCAAACAATACATGTCCCACAGGTCCTACCTACTGCCACAATGCGGATGACTGTTAACTATAACCAAACAATGAGAATGAGCTAGTAAATAGCTCGAAACGCGTCAGCGTTTTATGTGGCTGCTTTACCCCGGGAAAGTGCAAAGTTCCCACGAAACGCAGAAGGAGTTGGGTCAATCATGTAGCGTACGCATACGTTAAGCGTCCCAATGCACGAGAGTTGTGTACAATCTCCCAGTACTAATATCTTCTTTGATTTTGCATAAAATGTATAAAATCTGAAAGTGATTTTCTCAAGGAAATGAGATTTTTGTATCCGCTGGCAAATAGCTTTTATAGTTCCGTTCCGACTTGAGAAATACGAAACAACGCTCTCTTTGGTCGTTAATTAAAATTCTGAAATTCGCCTTTATTTGCCTTTGCATTACTTGAGAAAATAGTTGCGTTATATTTTATAATAGCAGTAACAGGAGCTGGTACCTTACACTCTGAGTAAGTGAAATTTAGTTTTGCTGTTATAATTATCTATTCCTGTGGTCTTTCAGATTTTCATATAAATGTGTAATCTCAGAATCACAGGTGCTCAAAAGTCGACAAAAAAGTGTCAAGTCTTAATACGGTACATGATAACTTTCAAATTTGCTATTCAAGATAATCCTAAGATGCATTTATACCGGGTGTGGCCTGTAATATGAACAAATAATTAAAACATAGATCATACTCGTGAAACTGAACAAAATTAGTTCAGCGACTTTTAAAAATAATTACTTACTTTAATTTTTATTACACTTAAGTTTATTCGAAGAAGCAATGTAATGCAAAATGCTTGATGTTTGTAGCGGGACAGGCGACGTCAGTTGTGTTCTAGGATGGCGTACATTGATAGCAGTATTTAATTTGTATGAAAAAGAGAAAATTCAAAGACTCCATTGTTGTTCAGTTTCACGAGGACGATCTATGTTTTAAAATTTTTTGCTCGTAACACAGGCCACACCCGGTATAAAACCATAGATATTTAGTCAATGTTCAGCATAAAAAAATATTCGGTATAAGATTATAGTGATTTAGGAAAAATAGTCGTATCTGTCTCTTTCTAAAATGCTTTTCTCATTGCAGTAAATATGGCACTACTTGCAAGGGACATCACACGCTAATACTGCTCTCTCTGTCTTATATTGAATTTCAAGGCTCTATATCTCTGTTATACGTAAAAGTAGCTTAAATATGAAGGCAATTTTAATAACACAATGCGTGGTTACAGTTTATTTACAGAGCGGTGTAGTGAATATTATAAAATACCATTCATCATCATCATCCAACCAGGTCATCCGTCCATCTCGCTGGTGGACGTCCTACGCTGCGCTTGCCGATCCGCGGCCTCCACTCGAGAACTTTTGGGCCCCAACGGCCATCTGTTCTCCGTGCTATATGGCCTGCCCATTGCCACTTCAACGAGCTAATTCGCTTGGCTATGTCGGTGACCTTTGTTCTTCTACGTATATCCTAATTTCTGATTCGATCCCGTACAGAAACCCCAAGCATATCTCTCTCCATAGCTTGCTGAGCAACTCTGACGCTACTTATACGTACAATACAATTGGAAAACTAAAACAAAATACAAGATACTTAAACTAAAATGACAAAGTAAAAATGTCATCAATAAATATAAATAAATATTGTTTTCCCGTTCGATAACACGCATTGTCGAGCTTTGACTTATAAAATAAATAAAAAATAAAGTTGTTCTCCGTGTGTAATGAAATAGAACGATAACTCACGTTTTAAATCGATTCTATTTCGGTTCTATTTCATTAAATATGAGTGAGCCTCAACTCTCACGGTAGTTTCATGTTCATAGTGTTTTCCGTGTCCTAAATATCACAATTACAGATTTTGTACTTATTTTATTTACGCCGGTTGTTGGCGACTGGCTGCGGTATGACCTTTTTTATAACTATACTTTTTGACACTTGCTTTTTTAATATGTTTTTACGTTCATTGTCAGTTGTGATTTGTTTGCCCGATCTGTCGGTTTCAATACATAAAATTGTGCTTTTATTATTAAATAACCTATTATTTAACCCGTGTTTCCATCAATCTTTCCATTACTACCCATACAGTCCACCACTAGCTATCACCGGTAATTTAAATATCGGGTAGTAGGTATAAGTAATTAGTCTTTTTCCCATACTTTTTCGTAAGTACTGAAATAAACATAATCATTGATAATACATCGGAGAACTCACGTCTGAAATCGAATTTAGCTCGACATGTTTCGGGCTAATCCGTAGCCCTTCATCTAGGAGCGAAGCGACTCGGCGGCTGCTGCAACACGCGCACTGCGTGCCACCGCTCTGCTCGCGCGACTACCTATGTCGATTTATCTGCACACTCTGCCATTGACAATGTCATTTCGGGTTCGTATCATTTCGTCTACGTAGCAAATTAGCAATTGGTCTAAGTAGCAAGTGTTCTAAGAAGCAACTGGTCTAAGTAGCAACTTGTCTAAGTATCAAGTGGTCTAAAATTCTTTGACTCAAAGTCGATTCGCGGAGCTCCTACTACGCGTGGATGAGGCGCTTCGCGCCTTGACGCAACTAACCTAACATAACCTACCTATGATTTTGAAGTTTTTGACAAAAACAGATTAGGACCAGTTGCTTTTTAGACCACTTGCTACTTAGACCAGCTGCTTTTTAGACGAAATGATACTAATGTGGATAAATGGGGGAAGCCTAAGTCTAACAGTTAACGTCTTACGTTACTGATATGATGGTGTATGTGTGCTCAACCTTATTTTAATTTAAATCCCTTTGAAAATATATTTTGCTACTTAGCTGTAACAAAGGTTTACCTTACACTTAAAGAGAAGTTACGTAAACATATCCCTTTAGAATAAACATAGTTCCATGTAAGGGAACAGATTTGACGAGGGGCGGGCACGAAATATAGTTAGGGAAACTGACAAAATATGACGTTCAAATTACGCTTTTGACTGATTGTAGACAGGCTTACTTAGGTATGTACTTATTACAAATCATAAATACGCATTTTCTGTAAAGCAAGCGAAAAGCATTCTTAAAGCATTATGCCTTTTTGTAGTAAAAAGCACTTTTGGAAAGACCGCACGCACACACACACACACACACACCGGACGAGATGCTCGTAAATTTCGTATTTATGCTGGGTCTAGGCGACATAAAATGACTTTTTATGCTCTAGTGCATAAAATAAAATCTTCTATTATCCATATATATGTACTTAACTATCAAGGCAAAAAACGAATTTCTAACGCCAATTCTGAGTTTAATACCTTAAAAATATATCTACGCTACGCGTGAATCGATGTCGGCCGTACAGATTTGTTGTGGTCCTGGCCTTCAATTAATAGAAACTCTGGCCTCAAAGTAACACAACTCTGGTTCCATTTGATTTGAGCGGTTTATATGTAGTATATACTCGTAGCGTGTTCTATTCAGCTGGGGCAGGAGTCTTTTGAAAGGGCGTACGTACCTATACAGGAAAAAATCTTTGTCCACTAGTTCACCCATTTTTCATACATTGCAATAGGTACAATGGAAGTGACGAGAAATATTTATTTTTGTCAAAAAAATAATTTTTAATACAACCTTTTCTGCTGACTGTACTTTTTGATACTAGCATTGTCATCCAAACTACATTTTCGTACCAAATTTTAAGCCGATGCCAATAACCGTTGGGGAGTTCCGGCCTGCAGAGACGATCCTGGCTGGACCACCAGGATGTCACTACCAGATTATTGTATTGTCACGTTATATTTACATAAATATGCCATATTTCAATTTCTGGCTGTAAATATATTTATGCACTCGACTGTACGACTGTACATACCTTTTGATCTGGCTGTTGACCTGAAAAACCGGGATAATACAAAATTTCCCGGATAAGGCTGCATTTCCACCATTCCAGGAATGTGTTTTTAGAAACGCTTCATTTACATAGGATAGCCTCGCACAGGACATCTCTGGTGGAAACAGCTGAGCGGATTCTATAGGCTCATGTAATCACATTCCTTGCAACACATCCTCACACATCTCTGGTGGAAACGGAGCCTTAGAACCTACAAGCATCTGCATAAGGTCAAATCACTGAGCAACCAAGGCTTTAACTTTGGTTATATTTTGATGATGGGCCCAAAAAGTGTATTTGGCTTAGAGATGTGCGTTTGAGTTGTGATTAAAATCGATACACGAATTATTCCGGGGAGGTTCGGGGCGAGTGGACAGGTGGGTGACTCTGTAAACAAATTTGTGAAAGTGGCATGACTGGGCGAAACGGCTCGGGGTAGCCGCTCGTCGACCAAATAGGGTATCTCGTTTTATATGACGAGGAAAAAAATTCAAGTATTTATTTTGAGTTCGCTGAAATCGCTTAGGATCATTGTTATTTTTTTAATCTTGTGAACAATTTTGGTGTGTTGAATAACTGGTTTCAATAGTTCTGAGCATTAGTTTAATAACGACGGTTTTCTTGCATTTTATTTTGTGCGTGTATGGTGTTTTTTTTTTCATAAATTGAAAAATCTTAGATATTAACAAAAAAGTAAAAACGACTCCAAAAAAAATTTCCAACAAAAAATGGAACCGACTACAAAAACTTTGAAAATAATTTTCTAGTTACAACCTACCTACCTAGTGGCTTGAAGTCGGTGCCTTAGCACGAGCCAGCAGGAGTGATTGAATAGTATGTAGATGAGGTAGACGACTATAGTTCCACTCCTGCTGGCTCGTGCTGAGGCACCGACTTCAAGCTAGTAGGTACCTAGAAAAATATTTTCAAGTCCACCCTCACAGAAGAATAAAAACAAGTGGAAGTGCTATGTAGGTGCAGCGTGCGTGCGTGTTACTTAAGCGGAGGTACGTTAACCTACTCGATGCCAGTCACTGTCGTGTCAACATTGCGTAGAGTATGATCACGTTTAGTAGTGTCGCGACATTCCTTGTTTTACAGTAATTATGCCGTATTGCTCAATTCTGGAATGAAAAAATGATAGCAGGAAAAAAAACTTACTAATGGAGGATTACCTACGTCATCGAGTAAGCGTACCGCCCTGCTTGTTTTTGTTTTTGTTTTCCACTTGTTTTTATTAGCCGGTAACGTCAAACTAATTTTATTGAGCAGAAAAGAGGCATTTTAAATCAATCCGTAATAAACTCAGTCACTATTTACTTTGATTTCTCATAATGTCGCTCGGTATCTTATTTGAATTTAAACTAACTCTGCCACAACCTCGCCCGGTTTATATTATGTTCCCAGTAAATCAGTCCACAAAGTTGGAGAACAGTCCAGCTAGGACATACTTTTTGAATGTTCTGGAATGCTCCGTTAGTGTTCTGGAAACGAGATCGTATGTCTGTCCCTTTCACATGCATGTTATCTTTCTCGCACACTTTCTAGATTAGATATTCCGGAAACCGGGTCACCTGTCTGTCTTTTCATATATATGTTATCTCTCTCGCACACTTTCTCGAATGTTTCGGGAACAAGATCTCTTAAGATCAAGGTCTCTCTCACATGTAGGTACTGTACTAACTCCTTGTTTACGTTCATTTAATACTGGCAGCATAGTTCCATTTTTGAATATTATAATATTGAACGGACGCAAGGGTGTTACATAAGACTTGTATCCGAGCTGCCAACGTAGCGAGTTGATTGGAAATACATATGAAAATATTATAAAGACGTGATTTTAATTTAATGAGAGTATTATTAGGATAGATAGTGGACCGTGCGTCCACTACAGTACATATATGGCGTTATCTGTAAAAGGTACCTTGTTGTCGGTTCTAGTTTCCGAATAATCGCGCTTGAAGTAAAATGTCGAAAAAATCATTTTTCTTTTTTACTCTATATTAATAAGCAGGGTCTAACTTTTAATTTGACAGAGACACAAGTTTTAAATCGATTTTTATGAGTTAAAACATCCCTTAAAGTTTAGTAAGAAAGGTACCTTATTGTCGGTGCCGCTCTTGAATGCTTTCTGTGCGCTCGGTATCGGTTTGGAAGACGTGTCGGACGTCGGTACTTTGTCGGCGCGTCATCATCATCATCATCATCATCATCCTAGCCTATACGTCCCACTGCTGGGCACAGGCCTCCTCTCAGAATGAGAAAGCTTGGGCATTAGTTCCCACGCGGGCCCATTGCGGTACTTGTCGGCGCGTAAAAAACGTCAAGAATCATCATAAAATACGTTTAATTAGAGTAAGGTAAATCATCAATAACTGGCCACCCTTAAGCGGTAGCCAGTTACGCCCTTATTACACTAGCGATTTGCGGGCGAGTTGAAAGCGAGGTGAGCGCGCAGCGAGTTCGCTTCGAGCGCGTAACGATTTCACCGCGAGCATGAAACGATATCGCCGCGAGCGCGCAACGATGTCGTTGCGAGTTCGCTGCGTTAGCGCCGAAGACGCCCTATTTATTATACGAAAGTCTACAATATGACGTTTTTGGCGCTAAAGCAGTGAACTCGCCATGCGCTCGCAGCAGCGACATCGTTGCGCGCTTGCGGCGAAATCGTTATACGCTCGCAGCGCCTCGCTTGCCTCGCTTTCAACTCTCCCGCGAATCGCTAGTGTGATAAGGCCCTTATTGACGATTTACGCCAATTTGTCTTTTTTTTTATTCGACTGGATGGCAAACGAGCAAGTGGGTCACCTGATGGTAAGAGATTACCACCGCCCTTAGACACCTGCAACACCAGGGGGATTGCAGATGCGTTGCCAACCTAGAGGCCTAAGATGGGATACCTCAAATGCCAGTAATTTCACCGGCTGTCTTACTCTCCACGCCGAAACACAACAATGCAAGCACTGCTATTCACGGCAGGATTAGCGAGCAAGATGGTGGTAGCAATCCGGGCGGACCTTGCACAAGGTCCTACCACCTGCTGGTCTTTAGAGGTTGATTTATAGTAATAATAATAACGATTAATAGTTACAACTACAAATCAAAAGCATTTTTTTAGATCTTATTCTTAACTATGTCACTAAACTTTTTACGACCGACAATAAGGTACCTTTTCAAATACGTTAATCATTTAGTGTGTTGAGACAAAATTATAGGTTTTTAGTAAGAGATTTAATACTACAGTGTTCTTAAATTAAGACTATTAAAATTAATCGTAAGTTATTAGTCGTTTTCAAATGATATCACTTCATAATCACTAAATATTTTACCACCGACGATAAGGTACCTTTTAGAAAATATATAGTGATTGTACCAACTTTTTACTAAACTTTACCTTTAATTTTGAGATTGAAAAAACTAGTTTTTTAAGATTTGTTGAGTTAATTTAGCGTACTAAATATAAAAGTTTGTTGATTTTGACTGTTTAATTACATTTGTAAACAACAAAGTTATTTTTGTTAAAGTATTTTTTTTATATAATAAACAACGTTAATTCAAAACGGAGTAGTTCTTATTTAGTGTCCAATTACGCATAATATTTATTCCTTCGATAAAATCCAATGGAAATATACTATAAATAAAAAAATAAAAAAAAACCATCAACCTTTTTTTTTTACTTTATGCACTTTGGCAAGGTAAACTATAGGAAAACCGTTGTCCAATTACAAAATTGTTTTTGAAACCTGAAAGCCCGTACAATCTACTCCTCAAATAGCATGTCATCTATGTAACTTCCAACAATAACATACTTTTATTGGGTGTATAAGTTTGAATTCAATTTTCTCATAATCACCTTTTCTGGCTTTTGAGCTTCAACATTTTAAAAAAAATATCTATTAAACCTACATGCATGTTTCTTACATGGTTCGATAGCTAAATGTATGTAGATTATGGGATATCAATAACTCAATACCGACAACAAGGTACCTTTTCCCAGATAACGCCACATATAGGCTTATTCCTGTCACAAACCTTCTAGAATGTTCCAGGAGCTGTAAATTGGCGGTCCAGACTGTAACTGTATGGTGGACTGTATGGTAATTTGGCTTGAAACGGTCGAAAATGGGTTTTCAAGAAAATGGTTTTAGCTAAAAACTAGTTTTTGCCCGCGGCTTCGCTTGCGTAGATTTCGGTTATCGCGCGCTGTTCCCTCGGGAACTGTGCATTTTTCCGGGATAAAAAGAAGCCTATGTCACTCTCTGGCTCATAAACTATCTTTATGCCAAAAATCACGTCAATCCGTCGCTCCGTTTCGACGTGAAAGACGGACAAACATACACAGAAACACACACACTTTCGCATTTAT
Organism: Choristoneura fumiferana; assembly: GCF_025370935.1. Taxonomy (NCBI): domain Eukaryota; kingdom Metazoa; phylum Arthropoda; class Insecta; order Lepidoptera; family Tortricidae; genus Choristoneura; species Choristoneura fumiferana. The sequence continues at coordinate 38,130,453 of NC_133472.1, forward strand.
AATATTAGTATGGATTTGTGGCCTGAAACGGCCAAATGGTGCTAACTAAGTGTTTACATACATACATACCTACATATCTATTGATTGTCTTAGAATATAAGTAGATTATGTGCTCAATAAGTAGATTATTGTTATTGATAGGGGTACCGTACTGGCTACTCTGCTTTGTTTTGACTAGCGTGCTTATTAGCGTACTCCGACCGGTTAGCTTTCGGTGAAGTGTACGTTGGCTAGAAATCATCACACATGTGCCTTAGTAAGATCTGTTTAGGGAGTAAGTGCATGTTAGTTTTAGTAAGAATACTTGTATCATCTTCTGTACACTTATTTCTGTTTGTTCTCCAAATAAATAAATAAACTAGGAGAAATTTTTTATTTACCATTATGAGTTAGGCCTTCATCCAGAACGGCCTGAAAATGTCGCCATCAGATATTTCGGAGCAGCCAAGGTGATCAAAAATATCGGAACATGAACTCTAACGCCTTGAGAATAGAGTGCATGCTTCGATATTATTGACTACCTTGGCCGCTCTATAATAATTTAAATGAATTTATTTTTCTACTTTCCTCTTTAACCAGTAGCCGTAACCATTCCTAAGAACCACCGTAAGAAAACCCTTCTCGGTCCTTCCGTTTGAGAGCTACGATGCCACACAGACAAACCGACATTGGCGTCAAACCCATCTTTTTGCGTTGAGGGTTAAAAACGAAAAAGAGGATAATCTACTCCATTTTAGTTTTTTTTTAATTATTATCAAAAAGTAAAAATAAACAAATACAGATGTAGTAGGTAGGTACATAATGGTTTCCTTCGTATTTTATTAGTATAGCTCGTACTTACCATGATCGTCATCATCATCATCTTAGTCCACTGCTGGACATAGGCCTCCCCAATCGCACGCCACTGAGCAGGATCCTCGGCCCCTAAGCTACTTATCGTTATCTTTCAATTAGCATCAACGCCGATTGTGAAATTTCTGTAGCCGTTTTGACATTTAACACGAAATACTTAATAAAGTTCCTCTTCTCTTTTAAGATATGGTTTTTTGTCCTAATTAATAAGACAGTTTCGCAAGTGTCAAGGTAAACTCTCTTTGAGAGGGACGTTGTACGGTGATTGTAGTTTTTGCAACTTGATAGTAAAATTCCAGAAACCACGTGGAGACAACTTGCGCAATAAAAATGCCAGACACGAGAGCAATATAGAATTTTGTAATCACTGTTTACTGTTAAGGTTAATCGCCGCATAAAACACTATCAAAATTATACTTCAACTAGCCAAAGAAACAGAAATAGCAAAATTAGATATTGTCTACATCCGCCATGCTACAAATCGAACCCAAATATGGACAAATTAATGGATATAAAAATGTCACTCACAACAATTGATTGAAACTTCGTGTGCCGTCGTATTCCGATTATGCTCCAACTTTTCCCGATGATAGAAACACATTATGCAGTATATTTATCTGTCGTGTTGTATCGTGTTGCTCTCTGTGTCTCTCTTTCTCTATGCTTATGATGCGATACAACACAAGCCGTCACAACACACTGCATCAGATTATGTGAACGCAACCATATAAAATGTATGAAACCGATACCGTTCTGATGCGTCCCAACACAACACGACGGATAAATGTGAACCGGGCTTAACACCCGAGCGATTATTCGCCATCTCTTTCTACCCTCATCCCACACCGTGTGACAGAAAGAAACGGTGAAAACGGTATTCCAGTAGCATGACACTGCGGTGCTCGATCGATCTTGTGTAACTCGTTTGGATTGTGACCCCGCAATGTATCGCTTCTACTGCAGGGCGACTACGAAACTCGAAACTCGAAGTTCGTATCGTACCGTCCCTCTCATTCTCGTGTTAAATAGTATAATTGTCAGAGAGACCGCACGACACGAACTTCGAGTTTCGTAGTAGCCCTGATGGCACGATTTTACTGGAATAATGTGAACCGGGGCATAAGGCCTCTGAAAACAAAACGCTAGTGTTCAGTAGGCTAAGAAGATTACTTCTAGGCATACAATCGTCTAAAGAACTTTTAATTATTTGCGACACTGGAGAAGCTCCATTACCGTAAGTTACGCTTAATCTGATAATCTTTGTTTATAAATGGCGTACACTAATGTATTTCGATAAGCGGAATGGAATAAAGCGGATCACGAGCACAGTGCAAATTTATGTAAATCAAACAAACTTTCATTATGGTAGCCTTCTGAACGGTGCGTGCCTGTAATTACACCCACTCGTTTTGTTTTTCAATAGTTACTACTATAGGTAGATAAATAAATAACTCGAAAATATAGACACCCCAAGAATATACTCAACGGCACAACATTTTGGCTAACTCTTCATATTAAATTACTTATATATTTTTTAACATTTTTTTTAACACCTTGATTATTTAAAAAAATATTGGTATGTTTTGTTAAGTTAGAATTCTACTTTATTTCTAATTCTACGCTCAACATTTGTGTTTGTTAGTTGTGCTTTGACGTTTTTAAAAGAAAATCAATCGCTCATCAAACGACCAAATCAAATGACGGCAAAACGGCCAGTATTAAATTATCTACACAATGCAACATCGCAAACATTTAATTTGTGCTTGTTGCATTAGCTTTGATTAGCTTTGACTAGGGACAGTAAAAAATTGATTAAAAAACTCAAACTTAACCTCATTTAGGGCCGCCACATACAATCGGAAATCCGGGATTCCACAAATACAACCACACACATACTCGTACGTTTATTTTAATTCTGAACGCAGAATTAAAATAAACGTACGAGTATGTGTGTGGTTGTATTTGTGGACCATGCGGAATTTCGAATCAGAGAAAAGTTCGAACGGAAAACTACTGGCCGAATGTGGTAGGTCCATAGATTTGTATATATACTGCGATCGAAATCCCGAATCGGTGGCGGCCCTTAAAACATAGTGTACCTAATCGATTGTTCTCTCGATTCTGCACAAACAACTTTCTGTTTTTCAGCTATTAAATTATGTGTAACACCTTGTATAACCAATTTAAGCGATATAGAAATATCGAAAATACAAACTGAAATATAGATGCATAGAAAGACCAGAAAAATAAGACCAGCGCTGGGAATCGAACCAAGGTCCTTGGCATTCCGTGGCACGTGCTATACCACTACACCACAACTTGACAGTGATACAAACGCGAATTTCTCAAATGCACCACATATCTCAGCTTGTTTGTTTTCTTATTTTCACTTAAGCAGCGACACTAGCGATATCTATGCTGTAGCCCTATCGAGAAACTTTCAGCACCCCATTGGAACTAACCGCTCACCCGGACAAGAGATGTCGTTATTAAGCAATCAAATTAAGATTGTTTTTTTTTTAATCTTTTTGTATTTTTTATTTCAATTCCAAATTTTTTGTTACTTTTACGGTCATCCCGTAAAACCCATATCGAAAATATTGGAAATGGTTTTTCGATATGGGTTTTACGGGATGACCGTAAAAGTAACAAATCACCTAAATAAATCATGTGATTTAGTTTCATCTCACATTGAAAATACCTAATTTTATTCCACAGACTTATTCATAATAGTCATACAATTATCTACTTTAATACGTATATTAAATTCTCTTGTCACGGTGTTTAAAGTCACACTCTTCCATAACTGCCTACCCAAATACCTATTTCGTATTTTTATTTAATGTGGATACTAGGTCTAAATTTTAAATGGAATATTTAATGAGTACCATAAATTATTTGTTATTATAAAGGAAATTTGTGCTGGTTTTATAGACCTTGTTTTTGACTTGATTTCATGCTCTGCGGAACGCCATTATCATAATATTTTGATGTTATAATTTCAGCCGGGTTGCCGAGCGAAACAATCTTGCTTTGACGGTATATTTTTGTTTTGCCATCCTGGGGACCGACTTATCACATCACTTCGGGTGCCCCTTGAAATGTCGACAAACTATTAATCGAATTTCGTTTAATCGAAAACAAATCATAGAATATTCAATACTAATATTTGCTCTTGGAGTAATTTCACTTCATCGACTATTCATTACATATTAAAACATTTATTAAAATAACGGTACTAGGATTATTATTTGCTTAAAAATACACTTTATCGACACCTCCTACGTATACTGGTACAAGTGCATAATCATAAATTTACAGGAGAGCTGTTCAAAGGTTCAAAACCTGTAACTTTCTCATTTGGTGATATAACTTTTTAAAATTTTGCATTGGATCCAAAGAAAATATTGGCTTTCTACCTGTATTCATGGAACTTTGAAATTTTTATAGTTTTTGAGAAAAATGGCAGATACACTACTATAGCGTATTTTACATCTTGTAGTTGTGCGGTATACTGAGCTAATTACCACTTGCTCCAGTATACGGCGTAATGCGTAGATTACTGATCTAACGAATATTTTTATATTGTATATGAATTTTTAGATGAAATACTTATATGGCTTGCAATGAACAATAAAAAAGATGCTCTTTTACCTTCATCTATTGATTTATAAACGTTTTTATCACTTGCATCATTATACGCTAACATTAGCATGCCACTTGTACCAATATACCGCTAGTAATGTTTTAAACGTGCTATACAAAATACAGAAATATACCTTTATAAAAACCTCACTTGAAATATAAATGGTTTTATTAAGAAAAGTAATTGTATTAAGTGCTTTAAATTAATGGAAGCACATTCAATTGATTCGTATTCCTGTTCAAATGTGTACTCATATTTTATTGTGAAAGGTTCCTCATGTGATACATATATCGCATCGCACCCATTTGTATCCACATAACGGTTTAGCTTTTTGTGCCTTTTCAGGGTTCCGTACCCAAAGGGTATAAACGGAAACCCTACTACTTTATACTACTTCGCTGTCCGTCCGTCTGTCACCAGGCTGTATCTCATGAACCATGATAGTTAGACAGTTGAAATTTTCACAGATTATGTATAACTGTAGTCGATATAATATATATACAACAAATGTTTTTTTTTTTGCCATTTTTTTGCTAATCCTAATGAAGTTGTATAGATGGTACGGAACCCTTCGTGCGCGAGTCTGATTGGCACTTTGCTTAAGACAAGCTTTGACATGAAATATTGAGTCAAAGTCAAAATATCTTTATTCAATTTAGATTGTAACAAGCACTTATAAATGTCAAAAAATTTACCACCGGTTCGTAAAACCTCTGTTGAGAAGAGTCTGGCAATAAACCTAGGTATATTTTGTAAACAGATTTACAATCATATTTTAGTGATATCTATACATCACAAGTATTTAACACAACTACATATTTAAAACAGTTCTCAATTCGCTATTTGGAGTAAGCACTCGCCAATGCGGATCGGAATTATTTCCAAATTTCCCTATCCATGATATAATCATTAATTTTAATAATACGCCTTATATATTAATGTCTTCTTGACAATAGATTTAAATTTTGTGTCTGTTTCTGAGTCTTGGGAAACTTCTATAACTTCATACGGTTTACCCGTTTTCGCCATATACATAGCCAGGTACCATTTCTTAGGTGTGTATAAAAAAATGTGTATAGGTGTTATTAAAACCCTGTACTATGCTTTAAACCACATTAGGGCTACTAATTACTAATATGGTCCAAGTAGAAAAATACTGTGATTCGAAAAAAAAGTTTTGTATGGAAGTGGAGTCGCAAGAAGACTTCTAATTTCGATGTTTTCCCACTTATATCGTATTAGTAATCAGTAGCCCTAATATGGGTTACAGTATAGTACAGGATTTTTTTTATCAACCTGTAGGTATATTGAAATTTACTGTTCTCATTTTAATTTACTGTTTTTCTTTTTGGGGATGCTCAACTACCAAAATGCAATGTAATACTGCAATGTTATATTTCTAGCACGCGTACATGTAGGTATAGCCGAGGAAATTGAATCACGTACTGGTACTGGGTGGAACCGTTGTACTACCAATGTTATGTTGACATCCCATACATTTGCCAAAGAAATCATAGCGAAATAGATCACGAAAAGGTTTCACATTGGATAATACGGCTATTGTGGTCTTGCCAAACCAAAACATGTTTTTTTTATATATACTATCAAATTATGTGCTCGTAGAACAGTTTAAACGGTCCGCACGCAGCGACGGCTAGCGCGTACACTGAGGCAACTGCCAGTTACACTCGACTTCCCCGGCCCCGCGACAATATCGGTGCCGCGTATAGTGGTGCATGTCGGTTGCCTCAGTATACGTTGTACCGATTAGCAAAACGGTGTTAGATGCATTCATATACGTCACTTTATTTCCAAAACTAATAGGAATATCCGTCCAAATTTTTTGTGGTAGGTAAATAAGGAAATATAATCACAAAAATGCAAAAAACTAAAAATCAGAAATTTGTCACTTGTACCAGTATACGTAGGAGGTATCGTTATCAACTATTCATGAGACAGAATAACTAAATATCGCTGTTTATTTCTTCGACGTATTATTATAGTTAGGTTAGAACTGCGAAACCAACAAAAATAAATCGCTACAAAAATAAATAAATAAATTTAATTCAAAAAAGTATGAAATAATAAAATATGAAATGAAGTTCTGCCAAAAAAATTGTCTATTAAATAATATTTCTAGTAATTAAAAATCGGTGATTTAAAAATTTTATTGGTGATTTCGAGGTAATGAATATTGGATGAAACGAAAAAGTAGGAAACGTTGACTTTTAACTTATATTCGAAAACTTTTAAAACTGCGCGGGTAACCACAAAGTGCGTTCATTGCCGTTTATGCACTTACACCACCTTGCATATTCACGCTGAACTTCAGTAAGCTCATTGGCTAGCGGAAGTTTTAACTAGAGGGTGTGATGCTTGTTGCCAGGGGGACGGGATGGCCATCATCGAGTCCTGCTGCTGCTGGAGAAGCTTGCGGCGTGGCTGCTATGCTTCGGCTTTCTATACTATAGTAAGTACTACGTAGTCTATTACGCTAGGATTAGGTACATCAGCCAAATAAGTGGTCTATCAATTTTTAAACAAGTCCCTATCAAATAAATATGTCGCTAAAGTCGAACTTTCAAGTTAACAGAAACGTCTATTGGCGTTATTGTTTTATGACATGCAAACGATTATCAATTTTAGGGTGGTAGACCACATATTTGGCTGATGGTACGTATCGCGCGTCAAAGGAGGGTTGGCTCAGCGCGCGGTACAAGATTCTATAAAAGTATTCTTAATGTAAAAAAGTCCTTGCAGAATACCTATGTACTGCGCTATTTTTCACCTTTTTACTATGCAACTTGTATTATGCAATATTACATTCAATACTAAATTATTTTACGAGTACATGTCACTTTTTTATAGTACCAGCGCTTTCGGAAGGACCATTGCTAATAATGCGCCACAAGAAACTACGTATCTACACGATCATGCGCTGGCCACCGTGCCTAGACGCGCGTCGCGCAGTGTTCAGCAGGGCTACTACGAAACTCGAAACTCGAAGGTCGTGTCATGCGGTCTCTCTGACACTTATACAATTTAATACGAGAGCGAGAGGGACGGCACGATACGAACTTCGAGTTTCGTAGTAGCCCTGCAGAGGGCCTACGAGTACTCCGAAATTCGAAAATCGAAGTTCATAATAGTCCCGTCCTTCTCGCTTTTGTATTAATAGTATAAGTGTAAGAGGGCGGAACGACACGAACTTCGATTTTCGAATTTCTCTCTCAGCTCGCGTCTCAGCTTTGCTGAAGAAGAAAGAAAGAAAGGTTTATTTTGGCTCCATAAGTACCACCTAAAACTAAGACTAAAACTATGTTAAAACGCCCCAGCGCTAATGTTCAGCCACCACCGCCAGTGACCCTCGGACTGCTATAAGCTATAAAGATATACTAGATAATTTATCTTGTATTGTTCACAGGTTTATTTTTCGCTCACTATCGTGACCTTGGGACACTTCGTGGACGTAGAACACAGGTACCTGAGCGGAGAAATGGAAGACCCGGTGTCCGAGAGCTTTCTGGAACCAGAAAAAATAACACCGAGTGAGTACGATTTGCACATTTGTACGAATGACGAAATGTTTCCGGAGCCAAATTGGCAAAAACGGAACCCTCATAGTTTCGCCATGTCTGTCTGTCTGTCTGTCCGTCCGCGGCTTTGCTCAGGGACTATCAATGCTAAAAAGCTGTATTTTTGCACGAATATGTATGTAAACTATGCCGACAAAATGGTACAATAAAATAAAAAAAAACGTTTACGTGTAACGTTAGTGTACTTCCCATAGACGTAAAGTGGGGGTGGTTTTTTTTTTCTCATCCAACCTTGTAGTGTGGGATATCGTTGGATAGGTATTTTAAAATCATTACGGGGTTGCTAAAACGGTTTTTCGAATCAGTGATTTATTTGCAAAATATTCAACTTAAAAATGCAAATTTTCATAAAAATCGAGCGTCCCTCTAAAATCTAAACCAGTGGGCGGAAAAATTTGAAAAAAATCAGAATGGTAGTAAGTATATCAAACTTTCAAGAAAAACTATAACGGCTAAGTTTTCTTGAGAATTATTAGTAGTTTAAGAGTAAATAGCAGTCTAAGGTAAAAAAAAACCTAAACTTGGAAGATTCCGTATAAAATACGAAATCCTTAAAAAAATATTACTTATTTTTTTCGTAATGGCTACGGAACCCTATCTTGGGCGTGTCCGACACGCTCTTGGCCGGTTTTTCTAGACCACAAATCTGTGGCGCCTTTTTGAAAGATAACCGTACTTAATTATTTTATTATCATTAACAAATATTATATTTTACCATTGTTCAGTGTAAGGCGCAGTTCACTACATTTTGAAATCTGATTACAGATTACGATTACATGTAGATAGTTAACTGTAGTTACCACCACCCAACCACTTGTAAGTGGTTAAGTAACCTTAACTATAGGTACAAGTAGTTAAGTAAGGTTACATGTAACCTAACTATATTAATAAGGTTTAATAAGTTTCGCGTCTGTGCTGTAAACTATTGAGGAGTTTCCCCCTGCGGAGACGATCCTGGCTGAACCACCAGGCTGTCAATACTACATTTACAGTCACCAGATTTACATAAATGTGCCAAATTTCAAGACCACTGAAAGTGAGTCAAATGTAACTTGCAAGATACACACATACATTGCAAATAAAAGCTTGTAAACAATACCTCTCCTTGCAGTCGGGTAAAAAAGTGACACGGTTGGTTTTCATATAGATTGAGGAACTTAAGTTATAAGTTATCTGTGGTCTTTTCATTTGATATAAGCTTTTTGTAGGTACTAAGCTAAGTATGTAGTTAGCAGTGGCGAAGCGTCCATAGAACCCTATTCCCACCGGCTTGCCCAATATTTACAAAATAGAACAACAAGACATAAGCACAAATTTATGAAAGATGTAAGCGATCTTTGCTTCAGCTTTACCACACAAATATTTGACGCCACGCCACTGGTAGTTAGCAAAATGTAATCAATTAAGTAACCGTGATTGCAACTACAATTTGTAGTTAGTACCTAACCGAAATTTTTAACTACATTTTATGGTTACTTTTTATAATCTGTTGCTGAGATTACTAACTACAAAATGTAACCGCAATCAGTAATCTGTAGTTAGGTTACATATTGCCCAATACTGCCACTGTTCTCTATAAATCTAGTTTACAATTATAATCCGTCCAGCATAAATCCACTGTACCTTTTGAAAGTTCAAAATTAATTAGTCATTCAGAATTAATCAACCGTTTTATCAAAAATTTTCACTCGACAAATGATGAGTATTTTGATGATCAATATTCAGCATTTGTGCAATTAACAGAAAATATATACGATTTATCATTCATAAAAAAAAAATTAAACTCTTTGTCGGTTCCCAGCTGATTGCTCTACTACTCATCCACTCAAAGGTTTACTGGTAGAGATCCCTTAACGGGATAAGTCCGCCTTTGTACAAGGATCTGAAAGTTTGTCAATTGTATTTTGTTTCTTTTCTTTTATACAAACAATAAAGAGTTTTCATATCTACATAGATACAATAAATTAAATTACTTGTGAATGAGCCTTTGGCCAGCCAAGTGTATCATGATATTTTCAGCAACTCTTTGCCACGCTTGTAAAATGAAAGGCAATTATCCCGCCTTCCTTCAAAAGCCACGACATTTTAACTTCGGATAACCGGTTTAATTTTCATCAACCCCTTATTAACAGGGGACAAACTTAAATTCATTCTTTGAACTGAAATTAAGTAAATCGTAAAACTCTGTGGTAAAGTGTTGTGTAAATCATAGTCGAATAAAATCGACTTTTATGGACCGTGAAATAGAGTGTACGTCAAAGAAAGGGTGGGACCTGACATGTTGACAACCCAACCAGTTGTCAAAGAAAACAGCGAAATTGATTATGAAAAGGTTTCACCCTGGTGCCTACGTGATTCAGTTTCTCGACTGAACACTACTCTTAAAATAAAATGTAAAAACATCCCGTGAAAAACAGAAAGTGGTAAAAACTTCACATCTACAATTTATATTCTATATTATATAAAACTGGAAAAATATAACGAGTTTGAACCACCAATATCTGTTGAAAAATAAAGAAGATATCTACGAGCGGATGTAGTATCTAAATAGAAAGATGAAATTTTGTATCTGTGTCATAGTTCGTTTCGGATCTCTCTGTCTAAAAATAACAATTAAAAAATCCATCTTTGTATTTTTTAAACACAAAAATTCTTCCGCCACAATTTGTCAAACAATGCTCATATATATTTTTTTGTCGTATAACTTATGGAAATAAAACAAAAAACTTTTTGGATTGTAAACGTAAAGATATCATATTATTATTCTCCATCAATAGATTGCCATCTTTTCTAATTGATATGTAGCGTGTATTTTTGATACTACCTCAAACTGTAGGTAACCAGACGAAGATTTAAGTGCTGTAAACCGATATCAAAACAAATTGTTAATTTAAAATTAACTACCAGAGCGTAATTAATTTTGAAATATTTTCGAGCAGCAATGTAATGCGTACAATAATTTGATACGACAGAAACGTTCTGTGACAGCTGTCACGTCAACAAGTGCAACTTTTTGTATAAAAACAAAGTAGTAGCGCGTAGTGATACATTGCGTGCTAATTTATTTTATAAGAAAAATAACAACAATTTTTTTACTAAAACATAATAAAATGTGATTATTAGGGCCTTCATTAACTACCCTTAAATTTTTAGGTAGTACATATCAAAAATACACGCTGTATAGTGCTCTAGACCAAGATGAGTGTTACATATATCTAACTATTGTAATTTGGAAAGCTATTTAGTACACCTAAGTTCTTTAGATATTCATTGAATAATTATTTATACCTTATATAAGCTAAACTTACAATTAGTTTGTTCTTTATAAATTACCCTAGAACTCCCGAGAATATAAAACTTTACACCACCTTTCAAATAAACCTCTGCTTGGTTTTTAATTAACCAAATCCACCAAAAATCACATCATTGAAAGTCAATCTTGTCTGGAGCCAAAACCCACTCTTAACGTCTCAAAAAATACGAGAAGGTACGAAACTAAAAGCATGAACAAAAGTCGTGTCTCATTTGTTTATTTGTTCCAATTCGTCCTAATGTAATGTTCTTGGTCCCGTAGGGAACCAGACGTAAGGACATGTCATACAATATGCATGTCGCGAAATGTTGAATTTCCATGTATCGTAACCGCTGGCGCACGTTTTCAAATCAAATAAATAATAGTACCGACGTGACACGTGATTAGATGGGACGTGTGGCGCAACAGTTTCCTCAAATTCCTTGAATTTTGATACATTAAGCCACACCATATTTTATTCGAACTACATTTTTGTACTAAATTCCAAGTCGATGCCATTAACCGTGGACGAGTTCTGTCCGGCGTAGACGATCCTGACTGCACCACCAGGATGTCACTACCAGATTTACATAAGTATGCTAAAATTCAAGTCAATCCGACCACTGGAAGTGATCAAATTTAATTTGCAAGTTTTGACCCGTACATAGGTACATTTGCAAGTTAAATAAAAGCTTGTAAAATGATTAACATTGAAGGAAACCTCATCATAGACACATAGTTTGCGGCACTTTCTCTCTATAGCACATAGAAGGGGAAAACCGGTATTGGACAGGTACCTATTTTAGGCCTAATTAAGCCTCACGGCAATCCGAAATTGTTCTATCTCATGTAACGACAACCCGCGGCGACTATCTTAAGCTGTCGCAGCCGCTCGAGAAGTTTCCAGGAAGGTTAAACTATCACAGACGTGACAGTTCATTGATCCAACTCAGCCTCTCATCTCGTATAGTCAGCGGCACAAATGGTGTTGGTGTACACATGACTCTACTGCCAAAGTAATAGAGGGTAGGTTAAGGCGTCACAACCGCTCATCCACTTGTGCTGCTGATTGTACACTTGTACAGGGTTAGGACCCAGTAGTGATGTTACGTAGGTATGGTTTTTTCGTAAAGTTGGTATTTAAAGTTCAGATTTTGACACAAACTTATATAGATATAGATAGAAACCATAAAAAGTACCTTATCAGGCACTGTTGGTCCTCTCTCCATTTAAGTTTAGTTTAGGTATAAACCTAGACATTTAAGATTATTGTGTCACTTACAATGCTATTCGTAATAAGCATGAAAACAATATAACAACCGCGCGTGTCAATGAGCAAAACCTCGAGCCAAGAGAGATACGACATATCCTCCAAGCTATACCACCGGAACCCCTGACGTTCTTCTTCGTATCTTGCCGTCCCGTTGACGTTTATATTATTTAATACGAGAGTGAGAGGGTCGGTACGATACGAACTTCGATTTTCGAATTTCGTAGCAGCCCCCCTGCACACGGATTCTCTAAAAAATACTCAAAGTAATACGAGTACCTACCAAAGACATGTCTACTCACTTATCTAAAAATCCGTAAACAAATCTAGCACCCTGCGACCAGAGCTCACTGTCGTTCATATCGAATATTTTGGCATACGTACAAACATGAACGGAACCGTTGATGCTCGAGTCTGACTCGCACTTTGACGGTTTATTTACGAGCACATGACGTGCGTTTTGATTTATCACGTACCTAAGTTGACTATGTAAGGCACTTGTCCCACCGGAGTCGATGAACGAGAAGCGAGTAGAGCTAGAAACTAAAACCGGCCAAGAGCGTGTCGGACACGCCCAAGATAGGGTTCCGTAGCTATTACGAAAAAATTAAGTAATATTTTTCTAAGGATTTCGTATTTTATACGGAATCTTCCAAGTTTAGGTATATTTTATACCTTAGGCTGCTATTTACTCATAAACTACTAATAATTCTCAAGCAAACTTGGCCGCTATAGTTTTCCTTGAAAGTTTGATATACTTACTACCATCCTGAATTTTTTCAAATTTTTCCACCCACCGGTTTAGATTTTAGAGGGGGGGGGACGCTCGATTTTAATGAAAATTTGCACTTTAAAGTTGAATATTTCGCAAACACATCACTGAATCGAAAAATCTTAAAAGACCTATCCAACGATACCCCACACTATAGGGTTGGATGAGAAAAAAAATCACCCCCACTTTACGTCTATGGGAGGTACCATATTTTTTTTTTTAATTTTTAGCTGTACCATTTTGTCGGCATAGTTTACTTATTTATCCGTGCAAAATTACAGCTTTCTAGCATTGATAGTCTCTGAGCAAAGCCGCGGACGGACAGACAGACATGGCGAAACTATAAGGGTTCCGTTTTTGCCATTTTGGCTCCGGAACCCTGAAAACGAGTTGGCGAGAAACGAGTGTGTAGTTCCTATAGTTTTGTCGCTGGGCTATATCTATATAAGCGAGGGGGACCAGCGCGACGGGCCATCATTCGCACTGTACCTAGAGTAAAATGACAGCTGTTTGTATTCTCGGCGAGTGTTCTGACCAACAAGCGAGCATCGCTGAGCGAGTATTGTTGAGTGAGTAATCTTTAATAGCTCCTGTAGCTGCGACAAATTAGTGAAGAGATAGTTCTCGCCGGCAGTGTGAACAAGCGCTCAATTATTATTAATTGCGGCTCTTTTACTGACCTATATATTTTGTGTGTTTCTTGGGCGAGAAAATCGCTTCCTCGCTGTAGGTAAGACAAATGCTTAAAGCTATAAAAGAAATGTGATGATTATAAACTGGAAGGAACGGGTATTTGGGTTCGTTTATAGACTTAGATCTGTGGGCAGCCCTTGTCATAGGGTAGCAGGGCTCAGGCGAGGGCTCGTGACCTGGAAAAACTACGGGATAGCCGATTAGCTACTGAATTGGTTCATTATAATCTACATAATTGTTACCTATTTTACCTGACGCTACGGTATTTAAGTACGACGGGTTCCGTTTTTTACCTGTAATAAGTTTTTCACTTCACATAAACTTCGTATTTATGCTGGATCTAGACGGCATAAAATGGCTTTTTATGCTCTAGTCTAGTGCATAAAGTGAAATATAAGACCAAGGCTATACCTCAGGCACCAACAGCCACAAAAAAAAGTTAAAATACAAATGAGTAAATTAAATTTTTATTTTTTAAATATTTGAGCCATAATCAAGAACCAAATACAAAACTTAAAAAATTATTTAGGTATCACTATCACCATCACGGACATTGACGAAGAATGGTTCTAGGTTCTAGTTCCTTTTCTGTTACTTATTTTGACATTTTTTTGTAAGCATTTTCAATCACATATTTGTGGGACCGTGAAGGTACAATTCAATTTTGATTTATGTTACTGCTTGCTTGACTGATTTTAGGGTTGCCAGAACAAGGTTAGCTTTACATAGCTAACAGAGTATCAAGACTCACAGGTCCTACTCTGCCTAGGTACCTAGTAAATACAGTGACATCGGAGACGTAATCAGAAACTACTTTTTTAGGCTCGTTAATTGCAGTCCTTACACGAAACAAAAACAGTTTATTTTTGTTAATTTTCATTTTTACCATGATTTACTGCATTGGTAATTTAATTAAGGGCAAGTTAACAAAAAATAAACGGTTTTTGTTTCGTGTAAGAACTAGTACATGTAAATAGCTATCAATTAACGAGCCTAAAAAAGTAGTTTCTGATTACGTCTCCGATGTCACCCTGTATACATTTGTTCCTCCTATTGCTGTAAAGTTTTTTTTTTCGCAATCGAAGTGAAAAGCAGTGTACTCGTTGGTATTAGTTGTTCATAAAGCTCATTTTGTCCTCGACTTAACTACGAGTATCAACCCTGTGGAGACAAATGTCACGGGTAAAATGGCATGTTTTATGCACTTATTGTGCAATCTTCTACTTTGTTAAAACATTTTATTTTTAATACTCTTACAAGCTTTTTTGTACTTTATACGTATTATTTGATTTGATTTACATATCCTTATCAAATTTCAAAACTAATGATTTGTAGATAATTTACTCACGTTCTTAGATACGACATGCCAAGTTGAATAAGTCGTTGTAAATATAGATTACAGCACAGAATAGGGCGAAAAACGACAATTTACGAATTTAGATATCAGGTTAAGTTAAACAAACGCTTGTGAAAACAGATTATTTATTAGAAGAGTTCCCATTATTTATTTTTCTTGGAATTCTAGCATGTCATAAAGTTTGTTATTAAATAATAAAGTTGAGCAGAGACGGAAAATAAAATGGATACTTATCCCACTAAAGCCACAACCGCTCGTATCACAAATGCTAGTTCGTCTGGGCCTGGCTGTTTGTGTTGTGTTGTACTGACGTATAAAACATTTATTTTTACATACGAGGTAGAATGGTGAACGGATAGCAAGTGTATATTTATGGGAATATCGAACTGGTATTCTTGGAGGGAATACTTTAAGTGCACTTTATAAGCTACCTAAATATATTTTCGTTTAAGACGGAAAGACGCAGGCGGCAAGGTTTAAGTTTAAGATTTCTATGTGCCTGGCATCTACCTGCAGTGCAAAGGCTATTATTATGTATGACGATAATTCTAAAATCGTTCCAATTTCAAAATTTAGTTAGGTATACGTTACATTGTATCCTTACGACGCTCTCATAGCCGATTTTCGGAAATAAGTAATGAAAACCATATCGAAAATACAAACTGAGACATGGATGCACAGAAAAACCAGAAAAAGAGACCAGCGCTGGGAATCGAACCCAGGTCATCAGCATTCCGTGCTGCGTGCCATACCCCTACACCACCACTGGACGTACAGGCACGAATATCTCAGGCTGTGTCTCAGGTTGCTTTTTTCTATTACGCTACTTAAACTTGGTCTCTTTTTCTGGTTTTTCAGTGCATCCATGTCTCAGTTTGTATTTTCGATATGGTTTTACGGGATGACCGTAAAAGTAAAAAATTTGGAGTTGAAATAAAAAATACAAAAAGACTCCCAATAACCAATCATAATGAATGAAAATGTCATTGGTAAAATCTACAGCTCAATTTTTTTTAATCCTACCAAGGACTATAGTCCTTGATCGTATCCACCCATTTCAAAGGAATATCTTTAGAAAGGTGTTTTTGAGTGATGCCATTTTGTACTTAGCTTACTTTACTCGTACGTAGGACTAGTTGGCGCTAATATGTGATGTCAGTTTGACAACTTTGATATAATTTGTTTCATGTTTGTTATTGATTTAATAATTAAATGGGTCAATCGCCAGGATGACTGTAACGTCAAACGGACCTCTCGACTCTAACGCCATCTAGCGGTAGGTATTTCACCTGTCAAGAAACCAGATATTAAGATCAGAAGTTATTTTACGGAGGTCCATACATGAACTATTTTACTTATTTAACTTAAAAATTCAAAGTACATTGTCTCAAAAGTGGCTCAACTGATTTTAATGAAAATTAGCTAAGAACCATCTCGGTTAAACCAGGTTTCGATTAAAAAAAATTGCATTGAAATCGATCCATCCGTTTGAGGGCTGCAGTGCCACAGGCAGACATAAAGACAGATTGAAATTGGCGTCAAACGAAACCCACACCTCTCTTTTTGCATCGGGGGTAAAAAAATGGCTGCTTATAAAAATAACACTATCATTGGAACACAAAGGCCAGTCGGGTTTCCATAGTAAGTCGAATGGGCTCGGGTTTCTTTGTGAGTAACTCTTATAGTGAAGAACATTTATGCTGAGTATGATCATCCTACTTGTGACATTTCTTGACTGATGATTTTATTAAAGATTTTTAAGTATTGTTTTTCGACGTGTATTCAAGCGATTCAAGCAAACCCGACTATGGCCTTTTTTCTTGTTAATTTTAATTTGTTATAAAAGTTGTATTGTTTCAGTCACAGTGTCTCTGAACATCACGCTGCTGGCATGCAGTTCTATGGGTCTCGTCTCATGCGGTATGCTCATTCTAGGCGTTTATAAGGTTAGTACTCCAATATTATGGCCACTGTGGCTTATAGATTATTCGAAGTTCCTTTGGCAGTACAAAAAAAGAGAATTATTGGTATGAAAAGAAAGGAACTACTGCGAATAATCTCGGCTTATAGCGTCGTAGTGGCGTAATGACCTATAGCCCATCAAGCAGACGGTCACGGGTTTGTGCCCAGGCTTTTTAATTTGATGAATTCAGCTTTTCCGTGAAGGAGAACAACATCGTAAGCAAACCTATGTAGGAATAGTCGAAGAAACTGAATCACGTACCTACCAGGGTGGAACCCTTGTGACTAATGTCATGTACCTCTATATTCCATACATTATAGCCAAAGAAATCATAGCGAAATTCATTATCAAAAGGTTCCAACCTGCTACGTGTTAGGTTACCGCGACTGTACTGTACGCCTGTGAAATAGTTCAATGATGTAGACATGACATCTAAGTCGAAGTCCTGTCTCATCAAAATTCCTGGGCACACGTGAGAACCACAAGGTCATCCCATTTTGAATGGAGGCCTGAGACCAGCAGTCGGACGTATAGCGTATACAGGATAGAGAGAGCGTGCTTAATCCTACAAGGAACCCGTATAATTTCGCAATGTCCGACCGTTCGTCCATAGCTTAGCTTAGAGACTGTATTGTTAGTGGTAGGAAGGTGTAATACATATGTTTTGTCGTCGCCTGATCGTAAATTCCGCCAAATCAATAAATAAATAAGCATTTCATGTAACGCCGCCATTTCATTATTTAGCCAGCAAACACCGCCATATCGTTTAAAAATCATCGTTCTACGATTGGCCTAGTCTTTTCTAACCATATCGATTAAGTAGAACAAAAGCTTTAGTATAAACCCAAAGAATATAATCCCGCAGGTTAATATGCTTACATTTGATCGAACAATAGCGTAGATCAATAACTTAGTTTGGTCCTGGCGCTTCGCCGATTATACCGCGGTACATTTATGATATAACTTATAACTTAACGAGAAAATATCATATCAAAATATAATATTAAATAATTGCCCCATCTTCAGAACATTTCGCGCGGCCGACACACATTCGGCCGGTTTTTAGGGTTCCGTAGCCAAATGGCAAAAACAGAACCCTTATGGATTCATCATGTCTGTCTGTCTGTCCGTCCGTATGTCACAGCCATTTTTTTCCGAAACTATAAGAACTATACTGTTGAAACTTGGTAAGTAGATATATTCTGTGAACCGCATTAAGATTTTCACACAAAAATAGAAAAAAAACAATACATTTTTGGGGTTCCCCATACCTAGAACTGAAACTCAACATTTTTTTTTTCATCGAACCCATGCGTGTGGGGTATCTATGGATAGGTCTTCAAAAATGATATTGAGGTTTCTAATATCCTATTTTTTTAAGCTGAATAGTTTGCGCGAGAGACACTTCCAAAGTGGTAAAATGTGTGCCCCCTCCCCCCCTGTAACTTCTAAAATAATAGAATGATAAATCTATCAAAAATACCATGCAAACTTTCACCGAAAATTGGTTTGAACGAGATCAAGTACTTAAGTAGTTTTTTTAATACGTCATAAATACTGTAAAGGAAACTTTTATATTATGTTACTTGCTGCTACGGAACCCTTCATAGGCGAGACCAACTTGCACTTGGCCGCTTTTGTTTAAAACATTGCGTGTTGCTAGTTTGTCTCTGTACGGTTAGATTACAGATCGCGCAGTAAATTCGCTTGCCGCTCCGCCGGTCGCGCATCGTTGTTAAGTAGGTATATATATGTATGTATATATATAAGTAACCTAAGATCCTGTACATTCTAAGTCCTATAGTGGATCGCGTGCCAAGGAGAAACCAATGCATACGTCTTGTTGATATCCCATACATTTGTCAAAGAAGTTGTAGTCTTTATTATGAATGACCCTTATACGCGATTAAAGTTTGCTTGACTGCACGTACGTATTCGTCTATCTGAACATCAGCTCGTATCGTACCGTCCCTCTGACACTTATACTATTTATTACGAGAGCGAGTGGGACCGCACGACACGAACTTCGAGTTACGAGTTTCGTAGTAGCCCTGCTGAGCTGCTCGAAAATATCGAATATTGATTTGATTGGCTGGATGCGTCTAGCCGAGGACAGGGCCCAATGGCGCTCTTTGGGAGAGGCCTATGCATGTCCAGCAGTGGACTGCTATTATAGGCTGATGATCATGATCATTGATAATTTTTATTATCTGTGGAAACCTTTAATTGGCTCTATTGTTACATGTTCTGTATTCCACCTGTATTAGTTAATTTAAGCTGTTGGTTTCCCGAATAAAATAAAATAATACGGTCGTGTTTAGATATTTTTGAGCACCTAGACAGCTCCGTAATTTGTGATGGCAACTGGCAAATTTTCGAGCAAAAGCAGTATTTGATTTAGTTTTCCTATTGAAACCATCCCATCCAATTAAAAGGTATAAAAGGAAAATTTATTTAAGAATATAAACTTATAGAAAATACAATCATATACCTAAGAGCTAAATACTACTAAATAATAAATCTACTAGCTAACTTAAATAATATTTTTATATTATAAAAAAAGACCGCCTCGAATCGTTCCTGGCGCAAAGGTGCCCAACACGCTTGCCGCGTTCCCGCGTTGAACGGCGATAGATAGCCTTTGCATCAAGAACGACTCAGAGCGAGAGTGTAATCCCCGGTCCCGCAGCCGGCGTCCTACTTCTTTAAAAAACAACTTAGCCTCCGAGCACCAACAAAGCAACAAATATGTAATTGGAGAGGGCTGAATATTTCTCGCGCTTCCTAAGGGCCGCTGATTCCGCAGCAGCTCCCGCGGTCCTCGTGGTTCGACCCAGGTGCGAGGCTGCAAAAGTGCTGACGCAGGTAGCGTCCCAGAGAAGGCACTTTCCCTTTTGCCATGGCACCAAGGTCATCCCATCAGGCCTTTTACCATCTGACCGACTAAGACCTGGTGGCTCCAGCACGCACGGGACGTTAGCTGAAACCAGGGCCCTTCTTATTAATTCATTGAGCGCGTGATGGCGCGGAAATCTTCCCACACAATTCTAATTAAAATACATTCCATTTAATAGTTATTAATAATGCTACACTTAAAGTAGATACTGTAGTTTTTGCTAAGTCTGTAAAAGAGGGTATTAATTAATATAAAAAATAGCTTAAGTTGGCTTATCGCTTAACTAGTCTATCGAGTTTGACGAGTTAATCTGGGATAATAAAGCGTTCTGAACTTGCCGGATTGCGAAACCTCACAGTTCTTGTTATGAACAGAAAAATAAGCTTAAACGAATATTTTCTGAGAACAGTAATATTATTAGTAAAATTGTCTCACGGATACCTTATGGTATAAGTATATACTCGTATAGGTATAGTATAAGATTACACAAGATACAATACAAGACTATATAAAAGACATATTCACATGACAATGAAAAAACCCGCCAAGTGGGAGTCGTACTCGTGCACCGAGGGTTCCGTACAAATATTTTGATTTTATGATGTAACTGAAAATTTATGCTTTTCGTAATTTTTCCTTCATCTGTGTTATAAGACGTTGCTTCGTATCAAATTTCAAGACTAAGTTCACGGGAAGTACCTTGTAGGTGGAAAACTCTTCTACGAGCCCTATATCCCTAGTGAGGGATAACGGGACCACATCATCATCATCATCACCCTGTAGGTTTTGATTCCCTTGCGAGTGTCGAAAATTTGCACCATAATCGGCGGTAGGTATCTTTTGAATGCGTTGGCTTAGAAGTTTGATGTTTTAAAAGCTCTAAGGGACAGCAGACTTAAATATGGATTTCAACTTGATACCTTCACGCGTTCCTGAGGAAAAGGGTCTTGACAGACAGACAGACGGACAACAAAGTGATCCTATAAAGGACCCTAAAAAACCCTAAAAAAGTGCTATTTTAACAACTTTATATTCTCCACCCCTCTATCTTTTCGTGTAGCTTAAACGGTTGGACGGATTTTAACAAATGAGATATTTCTGCTAGTATTACCCGCGCCAAATATCATGCCTCTATCACCTGGGACATTATAAAATTTTGTGCAGAAAAAGTACTCTGTTACTGTTACCATTTCTATGTATATGTATGGAGCTACCACTCTTGTTACCATGCATCACAAATCATATTACATAAATATTAAGGATCTTTTTTCGATTCCGATGATCAATAATTACCTATCTGTGTTAGGTATATAGCTGACTGCAAAATAATAATTCATCATTGCACTCAAATAACCGCAGAAAATTGATATTGTAAACGGAAACATCTTCTTTTAGGTTGAAACAAGTCGTGCATAAAATTTGGTAATGACCTACCTAGCGATTGAAATGTCATGATTTTACATCGATCCTGTAAGAATATCGGGAAAAAAGTACCCTATTCGAGATGTCCAGCTATCTATATACCGAATTTCATCTAAATCTCTCCAGCCGTTTTATCGTGAAAGTGTACCCACGCACACTCACTCACACGCACACGCGCACACTGACAAACTTTCGCAGTTACTATAATAGGATTACTACCTACGATACCGGTACGCTTTCGTAGAATCGCTCCATAACAATCCTTTTTGGATGAAGGGACGTGAGGAATCAACACAATATGACGAATCACAATACGACATAACAAGGGAGCGCGGCAAGACGTTGATTTGAACTACAACGTGATTGCTCGAATACTACATCTGGATCCATTTTTAAGGGACCGCACTCTAACAATAGGACTAGATATTAATATGTTTTGTATCGCTGTCCCTTAGGATGTTCTACCACCGACAATGATAGGATCTGTATCAAGGCGCGTACAGACTGTGCCTGTGCTTTACGGTGAAGGGAAACATCGTGAGGAAACCTGCACACACTTGTGAAGTAATTCAATGGTATGTGTGAAGTTCCCAATCCGCACTGGGCCCGCGTGGGAACTACGGCCCAAGCCATCTCATTCTGAGAGGACGCCTGTGCCCAGCAGTGGGACGTTAATAGGCTGGAATGATGATGATGGTCCCCTGTGCCCCCCCCCCCTTTGGACAATGCCGCCTGATTCCATTAATTATTTAGAATCGATAGTCCTTATAATTAAATTTTGATCTCGTGTTGTTCTGAAGCCAGATGAATGAATATTAAAATGAATAGCAGAAAATGTATAAATATCGTAATTGGCTGCTTTTGAGCCGAACGGCTTACTTTGACGAGTTACCGAGAAATTGTTTCCGGCTTTCTGAAACAATTCAACCTCCATGAGGGTTGTTCTCGGAGTTGCCTAATGTACAGAATAACGGGATTGTCCGGGAATTTAGGGCTTTGTTCGGTGTCCAGTGACAATAATTTTTGGCATATTACGGGTTGCTATGTTGGTTGGGTATTAAGATTGCCGTATTATATTTATCTCCGTCGGTATACCTAGTGCCATCCACGAAGACGCGTGATTTTGTCAAAATTAGACATTAATGACATTGTAATAAGAACTACGGCTCGCGTCATCATGAATGACTCTACCTATATTTGTATTGTTATTTTGTGGTGAATTGGTATGCGAAATTAACAATTAAATTGGGTACTAGCTTATAAAATTTAAATACTGTTCCAACCGTTTGACTGTAAAACCTATGTGACAGACGGTCCGGCGGACAAACGGACACGAAAGTGCAATAAGGTTCTAAGCCTTTCGGTTAGTTATTTTAACAAACGTTAAAAGAATTTGTTGTGTGGATTGGGCCTTTAAGTTTGTTACTGGAGACTCCGGCGTATCTTGAATCAGCGATAATTATAAGGAGTCTTAATTTATAATGCAACGCTAAAAGGGTAAGCTCAATGAATTCAGATCTGACAACCCCAATGTTCAACGGGTGTGTAGCGCGAACATTAAACGTAGCTTTCTATCGAAATTCTTTATTTTCTTTCGAATTCTGCTTCGAACCAAATATTGCTCGCAAAGCTTTGATCTGTGTTTCTTGACAATTGGAAATCGTTGCATTATTAAATATTTTATGCTAGTGATCCTTTCTCTACGGCCTGCAAGAAAATGTTGAGACTTTGTCGTAACCGTTTTTTTTTCCTGAAGACATATTATAACTAAAGTTAAGGGTCCATACCATAGCCAATATTTTTTCGTCAAATCTGTGTTTACCTGTGGCCGTATTGTCTGCATTGACGTTCGCGATCGCATTCACCATCTCTTTCTATTACTGTTTCGTGTCATACCGTGTGGCAGTGTAAAGTGGTGAAAACGATTGTGATTCCAAGTGCGTTAAACTATAAGGTCTAAGGCCTCTGATGTACATTTCGCTAATTTTGAGCCCCTTGAAAACTGCAATGTAGAGGATTTACATTTTGCATGGTGGGTTTAATGTAACGTAGATGAAATGATTTGTAAAATCCCGGAATAGGGAAAATTACTGCAATTTTCTCGCGCCCGAGTGCAGCACTAGCACAAACCCGGAAACAGTTTTTTGAGTATCTTAAATGCCATAAATATCATATTATTTATAATTTTTTTAGAAATATAGCTCTATCGTTACTACCGTAAACTGCTTCAACTTTGCCCTCTGGCCCCAACATTGCCTGATTCGATTTAGATTCGATAACTCAGCACACTTTAGGTTTTCAAACTTTTATCCCCTCGTAATAATAATTCCCGTGTAGATAAAAATTTAAAACCTATAAGAGTGCTAAGTTATCGACTCTAAATCAAATCATGCAATGTTGGGGCCAGAGGGCAAAGTTGAAGCAGTTTACGGTATCGATGTAAATAAATATCATGTTGTCATGATTTCTATAGGTATATCTATAGGCTTTGGCTATGATTTGTCATGGCGACAAAATACGAGTATAAAGATAACACGTTGTCATGGAGGTTTGCGCTAGTGTCGCCCCCTGCGCAGAACTTTGCCTAATTGCCCTATTGCAATTGAACTGTTAAACATTAGAGTTATGCAAACAAAGCCGCGGAGTGAGTGTCGTGCGTGTGTTTGTCACTATTTCACGCATAAACGGCTGGATAGATAAGGATGATTTATGGTATGTAGATAAGCCTGGAATAAGCCTGGAATAGCATATTGTCTACTTTTTATCGCGATAATCCCACGGGATCGGGATAAAATCTCAATATTTCAACCGCTCGAAGTGACATGAAATTCAGTGCGGTTGTTTTTATGCAAATTTAATGAAATCCACGACGTAATTTTGAGTAAATCCCGCGGAAATGTAGTAAATCCCGGAATTTCAGTTGAACTGCAAGCGATGCCGGATTACAGCTTATCTAATTCAGTACCTATATTGCCAAAACAATAAAATATAATGTATATTTATGGACGAGGGTTTGATTAATGGAAGTTAACCCGGCGCGTAGGGATTCTGCTCAGGAGACAGATGGGCTCTGTACTGCATGAGTTATTGGCTATTAGCGAAACTTTGCTTACTAGGGTTCGATTGGACGTCAGAGTGAAAAGTTAAATGAATTTGGTGAGTTTGTGGGACTTGGCTGACTTAGGTACTGTCGAACAAACTGAATCATGTAGCAGGGTGGAATCATAATAAAATTGATTATTAAAAGGTTCCGCCCTGCTACATGAATCAGTTTGTTTGATTGTACAGTTGCCATCAGATATTTCGGAGCGGTCAAGGTGGTCAAAAATATCGGTACATGCACTCTATTGTAAAGGTATTAGAGTACATAAATATAAAATAAATACCAAGGACAATTCTCACCAATTGACCTAGTCCCAAAGTAAGCTTAGCAAAGATTGTGTTATGGGTACTAAGCAACGGATAAATATAATTATATAGATAGATACATACTTAAATACACATTAAACATCCAAGATCCGAGAACAATCATTCGTATTTTGCATGCAAATATCTGCCCCGACACGGGAATCGAACCCAGGACCTCAAGCTATGTAGTCAGGATCTCTAACCACTAGGCCATCTTCTGGTCGTCAAAAGTACATGTATATCGATATTTTTAATCACCATAGCCGCTCCAAAATATTTGACGGCGGCCGTACATAACTAGAGTTTAGCCGCGGGTTTTTTCGCGTCACTCATTGGAATTTAAATTCTGGAATTTTACTAAAATGTTACGAGAATTCCCGAAGCTTACAAGGTCGTATTTAGTCTGTCGGAGACCTTGGGTGGGGAGCGCCAAAGGTCGCATACTCTTCGCTAGTCATACCGTAATTTTTGTCCGAATCATCGTATGTCATAATTTTTCAAACGACTTCAAAAAAGGAGGAGGTTCTCAATTCGAGTGTCTCAAGGTTTTGAAGTCGGTTCAATTTTTTGTTAATTTCCAACTTCAGTCAACCTTAAATTTTTCTGAAATTTTTAAATGGTCATCCTATACAAAACTATAGGTTAGGTTTGTTTTATAACAATTCTGAACAATTATTAGATTCAGGGAAAAAAGAGATATGATTAACGAACATTCTGACAAACATTATACATTCGGACTTTCAATAAGTATGCGAGACATGGACCTACCTGGGTGCTTTAGAGTAATGGAGCCGAGATTTGCAAAATGGCATCCCCCTTTCCCCATAATACCTAAACATAAAGTAGATCACAACACTGCACAACAACTGTACTTTCGAAAGTATTTTGTAAGACTCATTCTGCCCAGTAAAGAAAGGGGCCTGCATACACAGAATGAATGTAGGACACCTGCCAATTTACATGTCTTTAGACTTAGCGGTTACTATGACCCAAGCCTTTGCCCAACAGAGGACGTATATACGTTGGGATGACAATGATTCGTGACTGTCTGATAACCGGACGCAGGTTGGTCAAATTCGACAAACAAACAAGAAAGACGGGCATAAATAAAAGTCACTTCGATTATTCTCCGCGCCTTTTTTGCCGGAATAAAGTATCGTATGAACCTGTCTCATCAAATTTTCATAACAATCGCTAGAATAGTTGATCCGTGAAAGTGGAGCCAACATAAAAGTTCACTCTCGCTTTGTGAAAATTGAGAAGGAGCATTCCAAATATTTATTTAAACATATAAATAAGGCGTTAAAAGAACTAACCTTTAACCTAATTATTCCGCAACCACACGTGCAAGACAATTAACTCTCTCAAACAATTTACTCTGTGCGACAAATTTGTTTTTCTACCATAAACTTAAGCTAGATCAATTTTGCAGCCCCGAAAACCAACATAGCAAATATCATTGAATATTTTAAAATCGTTTGCGTGGTACCCGAAATAACAATAATTAATCATAATTTCAACAAATAATGTTACGCGTCCGAGTGCTGGTCACCCAACCAAGAGCCCACTGTAATTTTATGTGATTAGCAATAGAGGTGACAGGGTGTCGTGTAGTGGGCATGACCATGTAAAATGTAAGGCGCAAGCCACACAGAGGAAACGTGGGACGGGGGCGCGTCGCGGACGGGGCGGACACGGGGCGAGGGCGTCTCCGCCACGTCTCTTCTGTCTGCTTTGGATCGCGACGTTTCTATATTATTTTGTATGAAATTCAAGGGGTTTCGCGACGGTGTGTTCCCACTAGTTCTATTGACAGTACTAGAATAGAGTTGTATAATAATACTGTCAATAGAACTAGTGGGAACACACCCGACGCGCCCCCGTCCCACTTCTCTTCTGTGTGGCTTTCGCCTAGGACCCTGCTCACTCAATTTTAAGAAGTCTCTATGTTTCAGGATATGAAGTACTTGCTTCTGCCGTGGATCGTTTCTATGGTGCTGATAACCCTGGTGGAGATCATAAACTTGGTGTACCTCTTCTATTTACAAACCGTAAGTAAAGTCCATTCACACGAGTTAACTTAAACGTGTAAATGAGCCACTCTCGTCGAGAGTTCGAACCGCTTCTCCGTCATATAATTAATTAATTACTGTAATTAAGTGAACGAGTCCGGGTTCACGGGTAGGTATAAATCTATACAAGAGCGTTCCGTTACGGCTTCTCTTTGTTTAACTTTTATATTTTACTAACTTAAAATGAATTTACTCCTGTAAAAATGAATAGGATTGTTCCCTTTTTCGTGGTACTACGATAAATCACTTCCAACGACGTCTACCGAGCACTTCTGGCCAGGCAAGACATGGTTGATTTTTTTAACTCTATTGACCAGTGGCTAGTAGTAGGGGAGCCCAAGAGGAGATTTTGCGTTTTATCAACCGCGTCAGAAAACCATATAGGGAGAATCCTTGCACCCTGTAATTATGTACCCCAGCCATTTATGAACCCTTAATATAGGGGCGTGCGTTGAGGGTAGCCAATCAGTTAAGTATAAAAAAATGAACCCTTAGAAAAACTTGAGCGCGTCAGATTACGACAAGGTAAGTTAATTACATGGACAAAAGTGTAAATTTCAATAATATGACGATTTGATCGTGACAAAAAAATGGGAGTCACCCACAAACTTGTAAAAAAACGTCTCCTCGAAATATTGAAGGGCGATTATTATTATTTTTATTTTGAAGGAAATCCTTTAATTATTATGGAAAGATATAATCTGATGATTTTCTCAAAACAATGTAGCTAAAACCATCAATAAAGCTAAGAGCGTACAGCTGTTGAGAACTGTGTATTTCCCACTCCGCTTCTCTCATTATTTTTATATATCTTACTCTCTCGCACCGTCCCCACACTACCGCCATAAGCCCGTCTCAGCTGATCACAATATCGTATTCATTCTTAATATATTATTATATCCTTTTATATGTCATATTATCTACTAGTCTATACTGTTGTTTCCTTGTTTACGTTTTGATGTTTGTGTCATCTGCCAGATAATAAATTACTTTTTTCATTACGAGTTATAAATTTAACACTGGCGACGAAAAGAAACCATTTGACGTGGAAAAAACCCACCGCCCCAATCCAAATATCATTTTCAATCAAGAAACATTCAATAACAATGAAATCGAAATACGTATTCAATCTTTAAAAAAAAACAAAGAAACAACCAAAACACTTTTTAACTTGATAGATCAACGCATTCCCTTCATTATAATTGTTAGATTTTAATTTAAGACGACTTGGACCCCAACCAGAACCGTCTGTATAAAAATCTGACGCGCTTGAGTATTTCAAGGTCACGTTTTTTTAACATTTGAAAAAATAGGTCATGACTTTAGGTCGCGTCGAAATTGTCAGTCATTTGAGTAGGACATTTTTTTGGGCCCACTTAACATTCCTTCTGAATATCTGACATGCTCGAATAACTTTTCTTTTATTTATTTTTTCTACCTCTTTACGGCCACTCCGATCAACTAACCCGTCAGATTAATACCTCTCGGTTATCAGATAGGAGTAAGTAGTAGTAGTAGATGCGCTGGAGTATTTCCATGTGACTATTTTTTACATTTTTGAAAATTGCTCTCCCCCAACAAAAAGGGCATACTTAACAAACTTTTTTTCGTTTTTCCACCTTATCTTCACAACCCAATAGGTCCCCATTACGCTTTAGTAACTACCGATTTATTTAGCATACCGGCCTCCCCCACTATAGCTGCTGAGACCATTTTCGTCCAGGTACTCTGACATACGAGTACAAGTAATTTTGACCGACAAACTCCGGATGGCTGCACCTATCAACCCGATCAAAATAACGTTGGTTTTTTTACGTAACTTTGAGGTGGTTAATATGGCCTATAATTATCTAGGTAAACTTGCAGTCAGATCCCGTACTATAAATATAACGTTCTTGTCACTAAGTAAAGTATGTACATTGCTTTCTTTCTCTAAGCGATTTATACAATTTTTTCTCCCTTTGATTTTTAAATTACATTTTTAATTAAAAACTTCATGTTCTGCTGTGTCAAAGGATTTCCGTAGCTTTGACTAAGAGTTTAATATTAATTTTAATCAACAAACACAACAAGTTCAAATAAATAACTCGAAACAATATTAAAATCTTTTTATAAAGGCACATAATTTCTCCGCAAAATTGCCATTGAGGAAGAGCCTGCTATTATACAGTGCAGTTGGTGTTAAGTAAATATTATTATTTAAGTAGGTTCTTATTGGTAGAAACATTCATGATAACGCGTGTCATGGCTCTTATTAAGATGTCATTAATGTCTAATTTTGTCAAAATTACGCGTCTTCGTGAATGGCACTAGGCAAAAACATTGGCAGTGAAATTCACACTCGTGGCACGTGCTAACATTGTTAAATGGTATTTTAAAGCATCAGTAAATTGAAAATGAAAATATTCTCCGGTATACCGCTACACGAGTTTAAAATCAAACGGCAAACCGCGTTTCGTTTTCATTTAAATAAAAACTGAAATTTGAACTACCCACAGTGACAAATAAAAAAGGAAGTATGGAAATGTTTACAGATTTAAGTTTTTCAATTGGTATATTTCTGTTCCTAGTTTGGAATTATTAACTATAGGTTAGGTACCTACTTTTATTTCCATACTCGTGGGAAGAACATCACTAAGTGAACCATCGGACTTGACGGTGGCACTCTATGTGTAGGGAACGATGGAAGAATATATTTATTTTTATTTTCATTTTAATAACCTGCCAGGAGGGAGGAGAGTGCAAGAATACAACAGTAGATGGCGCACGCGCACCAAGCAAATGTGCAGAACAAACGGTAATTTGTGTTCACAATCTGTATAGCTAGCTATCCGTCCTATCCTATCGTTGTTGATTGTGGATAAAAGTTCCTGCAACAAGATCAGGCAGTCAATAGCATATCCCGCATAACCCATGTGAGTATAAGCTCTCCCTACGGAACCGTGCATAAGATTTAAGGACACAGCTCATTAGAGCCACCCAGCACCCGACCAGCACCGCCTCGCCTCGAGCGGTTAGTATTCTTCATAAGGATTTGTATGGGTATGCGATCACTACATCAACTCCGTAGCGTCACCGGATCGCCTCACTCGCAAGATCGCCACGCGCGGACGCAGAGTGGACCACTCGGTGATAGCCCACTGCTCGCCGCTATAGTGACTACAAGGAAATTTGTGGACCACGCGAGGCTCACTCGTTGTCAATGCGGCGTCCACCCGTGGACCACCTGTCGACAACGAGTGGGCGCCGAAAGTCGAGGCGGTGCTGGTCGGATGCCGGGTGGCTCTAATGAGCTGTGACCTTTATTATAATTCTACTTACGCACGTTACACTAACACAAAACCATCACTCGATAATACTGCACTTGTACCTCAGAATCTTTCCCATGCGTTTGATCATATGCCATGTTAAGATAAACTACCATATTGGGTAGTCTCCTGGGTAAAAAAAATGGTTGTATGTCCATCGGTAAGATTATTAGTAGAGAGCGGATTTGAAATAGCGGTTACAAGTTTAACATGGATATGACTAGTGCAATTGGTTAGATCGATAGATTTATTTATTAGATATCATGTTGCTTATTGGTCTTACAGTTATCTTATTACTTACTTACCTACTTACCGCAATTCAATCTTATATATAATTATATTCAAAAAATGTTATTCTTGCAACAAACTAATATATAAAGAAAAATATTTAATTCTAATTAAAGTAGTTTTATACAGCTCAACATTTGATTAGATTAGAAGCAACTTTTTGTAGAGTTGATATGAAAAATAAATACTTACTAGTGCTAGTCTTATCCATAATATTAAACTTGTAATCGCTACTTCAAATCCGCTGTCTAATTATCAGAAATAAAAAAATCTGCAGAACGTAGATTTACTTTTTGTAATTTTGTTTTACAACGTACAGATTAACTTTACACTTTAGAAGCCTGTGCCCTGTAAGTACAGAATAAGTGAATATTAGTTTTTCTTTCCTTTTTTTATTTCTTTATTTGTGTATAAAATGTTTTAAAAATAGATGTAATGATTATTGTCCATACTTTATATTAGCTTTGTGTGTATATTTAAGCAGTTAATTATTTATTTATTTTCTGCCAAATTTTTCGCACCTAAAGGTGAAATGTGTGAAAATGTCTCAAATTCCACAAACATGATTGTTACTTAAACTCTTGTGAGACGTGTTAATAAAATTACTAAAACTTTGTTTAACTTAAAATTATAAACCAGGAACAAATGTTGAAAACAGGTGAAAAGGAGCCTCCGAAAAGATCTAAACTAGTCGGACCGTTCCTAGCTTAAGCTCACAGCTCATAATAGCCACCTGACACCCAACTAGCACCGCCTCGACTTTTGGCGTCCACTCGTTGTTGACAGGTGGTCCACGGGTGGACGCCGCGTTGACAACGAGTGGACCTCGCGTGGTCCACGAATTTCATAGTAGTCACTATAGCGGCGAGCAGCGGGTTGTTACCGAGTGGTCCACTCGCTGTCCGCGCGTGGCAATCTCGCGAGTGAGGCGATCCGGTGGCGCTACGAAGTTGATGTAGTGAGCGCATACCCATACAAATCCATGTGAAGAATACTAATCGCTCGAGGCGAGGCGTGACTGGTCGGGTGCGCGGTGGTTTTAATGAGCTGTGACCTTTAATAAAATTGAACTGTTTATTTTAGTAATTTATCAACATAATTGTTTGTACCCCGATACATTTAACGACAATATCTCCGTTGTAAATAATTACATATGCATGTACCAAAGCGCAAAGGGTCGACTAATCGACCGGCTCACATTCGTTTTCATTCTCACTTTATGGTAGTCGTTTTTTTTTCTTCTTAATCTTTTTGATTAGAAGCATAGAAGCCTTAACATACATTGAAACTCAGTTACGTATGAAGGTGACAATACAATAATCTAGTAGTGACATCCTGGTACTCCAGCCAGGATCGACTCCGCAGGACGGAACTATTCAACGGTTAATAACATCGACTTGAAATTTGGTATGGAAATGTAGTTTGGGTGACAATGCAATTACAGTGAACAAAAAGTACAGTCAGCAAAAAAGCTTGTATTACAAATGAAAATTTTATGGTTGGGTTATTTGTAAATGACAATATGTACTAATTTAGGCTGTGGTGTAACGATCGTAAAAGGCCACCGTTTTAGTGTTTGAAATCGCTCTTTAAATTGCTACTTTGTTACAGATCAACTTCAACCCTGTGACATCGTTCCTGTTCACATTGGACTTCTTTCTAATAATGCTGAACGTGAGTTGAACGGCTTTTGCTTTTGCTTTTGCTTGCGTTCGTATGTAAATAGATACCTACACCTATATTTAATCAAAATATAATAGTTATGATACAATGTGTATGATGTGGCGTAGGTAGTAGATACACCGTATAAGTAGTGTCCGCCTTTATAATGATACCATATAGCCTTTACCGGCCAGCTTTGCTCGCGCGAACCGTTAGGAATTCCGAAAGATTACTTAATTCACAAGGGAATTCCCGAAGATTACATTGTGATCTTCATCAACCTTGCACGATGATCATCCGCAGCAAATTTGATGATTCCAGACTTAGCGAGTGAAGTTTTGGAAGTTAACATGCGTACGTCCCGTCATGGGGATACATACATCTCGGGATAAAAAGTACCTGATTGTAGACTATGCTATTTGATCCGAAATAGAATTCATTAACACACTTAGAGTAAAAGATACATTATTAATGAAAGCAAGATATTTTCCACATTAAACTTATAACTAAGTGTGATAAATGGATTGGTCTCAGGGTATGCTGTGGATGCACACAATAGCGCGCATTGCACATAGCGCTGATTTTCAGCCCTACCCTTTACACTTGCTGCTAATCTTTTTTTTACTTTGGGTAAATTCGAATAGGTAGGTAGGTACCATCAGCCAAATAAGTGGTCTATCAATTTTTAAACAAGTTCCTATCAAATGAATATGTCGCTGAAGTCGAACTTTCAAGTTGACAGACACGTCTATTGGCATTATTGTTTTATGACATGCAAACGATCATCAACTTTAAGGTAGACCACATATTTGGCTGATGGTACATTAATAAATCGGATGGTAAAAGAAATAAAAAAAGAAAAAGATGATAAAAAATTGAGGCATTACAGCTAATAACTGCAAGAAACATGGACGACACGACGCCGAACCCAACGCGCTAACGAGGACCGAGGACAAGTGTTCTTAATTAATTTGTCTGTTTTAATCTACCTATAATATAGGTACCATCAGCCAAATATGTGGTCTAACACCCTAAAGTTGATAATCGTTTTCATGTCATTAAACAATAATGCCAACATACGTGTCTGTCAACTTGAAAGTTCGACTTTAGCGACATATTTATTAGATAGGAACTTGTTCAAAAATAGATAGACCACATATATAGCTGATGGTACATAGCAAATTCTATACGAATCCATTCAGCCGTTAAGCTTTAACGCAAAAAGTATCAAACAAAACGCACAATCATTTGCATTTATTACTGCCTCTTGAATTACGACGGTTGATATTAATGAACTTTCAAAACAAAGGCTAATGCAAGCTATACACTGACGAGCACAAATAACGGGTAGCATTTCATGAAACTTTGTACGGGAAGTGATCCGTTATTTTTGCTCATCAGTGTGTTTTCTTAATTAATTACTTTATATACGTAGCTACAGAGAATAAGGAGGAATAAGAAGGCAACTGCATGGTCCAGTGGACAAACCACTTTCGTCACACAAATAAGAGGAAAGCGCTGTCTTCTGGAACTCTCTTTAAGGAAAATTAAACAACTGAGAAAATGAGGCTACCGTAGTGTAGCCCTGTTTTGTACCTATGAGAATAGTTACCATTTTTTAACCGACGAAAAAAACGGAGGAGGTTCTCAAGTCGACGCGTATATATATTTTATGTATGACCACGCATAACTTTTCACAGAGTAGTTCGATTTTGGTAATTATTTTTTTAATGGAAAGGGTATACCCCGACGGGTGGTCCCATTTAAATTTGGGAAAAATATTCCTACCCTAAGAGCAGGAAAACAGGGGATGATTGATTGTTCAATCACTGATTGTAATGTATGACCAGGCATAACTTTTTACAGAGTAGACCGATTTTCATAATTCTTTTTTATTAGATAGGGTATAACTTGAAGTTGGTATTATATATATTTGGAAAAAAAATACCCCAAGGGTGAGAAAAAAGTATAAAATAAAACTTTTGAACAAAAAAATTGAACCGCCGATAAAACAGAAAAGCAAATAATAATAAACCTTTTTCTCCTATTTAACTTTAATCTAGGCACTAGTATGAAGTCGGTGCCTTAGTACTAGCCATCAGGAGTGGACCTATAGTCGTCTGCCTAATGGGCTTCTATCACTCCTGATGGCTCGTGATGAGGCACCGACTTCAAACTAGTACCTAGATTAAAGTTAAATTGGAGAAAAAGGTTTATTATTTTTTGCTTTTCTGTTTTTTCGGCGGTTCAATTTTTTTGTTAAAAAGTTTTTTGTTTATAAAATTGACCCATGATTGACCCTTACCTCACCTGATGAAAAGTGCAGATGGGGACAAAGGTGGTGGTTCAGTAATAGCATCACATATAACACTGACACGTTTCGAACTCAACCAGAGCTCATCGTCAGAGCAACACAACCGGTCACCATGCTACCAGATGTTAGACTAATATTTAACTGGTAGCATCTGTCAGAGTAGTGTGGTTGGGTTTGTGTAATTTGTGTCTGTTCTTACAGTGTGGAGGTGGAGGAACTGCATAAACTCACATTTCTTGCATAAACGTAACTATCGCGGGTGAGCAAAGTAGTTGTTTCAGTTCATTGATATGGGCCTCCGCAAAGTAACACCTGATTCATTAAATTAGGTACTTCCTCTCGGTGGGGTTAAAAAGTTCGCTTTGCAGAAAGTGGCCCTTTACTTTTGCTCGTCAGTGTAAGCCGCCAAGCCCAAAGTGTCTGGCGGACAAAAAACATTGAACAAAGTTATAATTACATGTTTTCCACCAGAACAATCTACATTCGCCCCCACCAAAATAGTACAGCCATCTCTCTCCGCCGTCCTCCTCGGAGCGGGACATTAATAAATAGCTTTGAGGGGCGTCTTTTATTATTGTCATACATAAACAAGTCCCGGAATAACTCTTAGCGCCTTACTAAGAGAGCATTAACGAGAAAATTATTAACCGAACACATAATACTCCTCCCTTTAATTAGAATAGAGAATGGTTCGACAAGGGTCGGTTGGTCCTGCAAGCTATACAGCCTACTTAGTAGGATCTATTCATATATTAGAAGTAATTAATTGCTACGTGACGCTTACGTAAACCGCACGTGGCTTCGACGTAGTACTGTGCAACAACCACTATATATTGACCTCTCCAGGCAAGCAAATGTGTCTCCCGAATATCTCAACATTAAGAAGAGATACGCGCCTCGTATCCCTGATGGGTTCTTGTGGCTAAATATATTCCATCCGGGCTCTTAGGGTAAAATAAAGACCACAATTCAATTATGCATTTCACTCGCGCTTACCTATAAATAAAACGTAAGAAGGGGATAAAAGTAAATCACTTTGAAACCTTATGAAATATTGATATTGTGGCGTGCGCTTCAAGAGTGTACTACTAATCTTTGCGGATTTATTAGCTGAATATAATTAGCTAGATTTATGAATATTCAAATTTAATACCTAAAAAGAAAACTAACGCGGTTAAGTGGTATTACTTTTAAATGCCTACTATAAGGCATCTTGTACACACACGGTTTATCGCCGTGAAAATCTACGGTTAATTCGCCGCGTGTAGGCACGGTCGTCAGTGTTGTATGGATCACTATGAAAGCTTGTAGACGTGCACGGTGGCGCCACGGCAGGGCGCCGCGGTCGTGTGCGCCGTGCACGTCTACAAGCTTTCATAGTGATCCATACAACACTGACGACCGTGCCTACACGCGGCGAATTAACCGTAGATTTTCACGGCGATAAACCGTGTGTGTACAAGAGGCCTAAAAGAATATAACAACCACCGGCTGAAAACGGGCAAAAATTCGATAGACAAGAGATACGACATGTTCTGTAATACCACCGGGACCCCTGCTGAAGACTGCCAGCTCTGCACACGTTACGGATTCTCCATACCACAAACCAGTCTACTTACCCAGTTATCCAAAAATCCCTACACAAATCTAGCAGCCTGTGGCTCGGACAATATGGTTTGTAAACATCAACATTTTAGAAACCCGTTATACTTAATGTTTTTAGGGTTCCGTAGCCAAAATGGCAAAAACGGAACCCTTATAGTTTCGCCATGTCTGTCTGTCTGTCTGCCGTCCGCGGATTTGCTCAGGGACTATCAATGCTAGAAAGCTGTAATTTTGCACGAATATATATGTAAACTATGCCGACAAAATGGTATAATAAATTTTTTTTTAGAGTACCTCCCATAGACTTAAAGTGGGGGTGATTTTTATTTCTCATCCAATCTTGTAGTGTGGGGTATCGTTGGATAGGCTAAAAGGCTTTTAAAACCATGAGGGGGTTGCTAAGACAATTTTTCGATTCAGTGATTTGTTTGCAAAATATTCAACTTTAAAGTGCAAGGATCACATCATCATCATCATCATCATCAAAGTGCAAATTTTCATTAAAATAGCCCCCCCCCCCTCTTAAATCTAAACCGGTGGATGGAAATTTTTTAAGAAATTCAGGATGGTAGTAAGTATATCAAACTTACAAGGAAAACTATAGCGGTTAAGTTTTCTTGAGAATTATTAGTAGTTTAAGAATAAATACCAGCCTAAGGTATAAAATATACCTAAACTTGGAATATTCCGTACAAAATATAAAATCCTTAGAAAAATATTACTTATTTTTTTCGTAATGGCTACGTTACCATATTTCGGGCGTGTCCGACACGCTCTTGGCCGGTTTTCATTTATTTCATTCATTTTTTCAGTCTAATCACGGGATTATTCGTACCGCAGTTCGATGCTGTTAAGCAATAGTGTGTTAACCCTGATTAATTCTGCAAGACATTATTAATCCTTAGAAAAGGCTTTTTACAGTTGACATTGTATTGCCAATTGACAGTGGATTGACTCAGTATTGCCAAACAGTATCTCACGAGCGTGGGAAAAACAATTGATTACGTTCCCTCCAAGCCATGTTGTGGCGTCTCGTAATAAGACAGCTGTCAACGAGAATAAAAGTGATAAAAGCGCGCATTTTACGCGACAATATATGAAAAGGGACCATTGTTGCGAATCACCCAATTCCGGGGTGACCCTAGCTTAGATCGGATGTCGGGCAGGACTGGAGTGGCGGGAGCAAGATTTGCGAAACACCGATTTGCGTTGCTGTTGTTTTATGTACACGAATTATTAAGACGAGTATAATTTTTTGAGTTGTGAATCGTGTAGGTATTATACATACGCTCGCGTAAATTCATTGAGCACAGGCCTCCACTTAAATTGAGGTAGCTTCGATCATATTTTTTCACAAGGACTAATTGCCGATTGTGAATTTCACACACATCATTACATTGCTTCACATGTGTCCGTTTGTATTGTCGTAAGTACGATGTGTCGGCTGGTCAGTTTGGCCAATGGAAACCTGCCTCTCGCCCTTGGTTTTTAACCCATATTTTCCTTATCTCCGAAAGTACCTACACGAGTCAAACATCTAAATAAGTCAACACTCCTTTGTAACCCCTGTTGAGTGAAGTCAAAGTCAAAGTCAAAATATCTTTATTCAATTTAGGCTATAACAAGCACTTATGAATGTCAAAAAATCACCACCGGTTCGGAAAAACCTCTGTTGAGAAAGAATCCGGCAAGAAACTCAACGAGGTATATTTTTTTTTAAACAGATTTACAATATTATTAAATGATATCTATACGAGTACATCACAATTATTTAACACAACTTTATTTTTAACACAGTAGGTTCGCTATTTAAAGGGATCGCTAATGCGGATCGGAATTATTTCCAAATATCCCTGTCCATGATATAATCATTAACTTTATAATACGCCTTTGATATTAATGTCTTCTTGACAATAGACCTGAAAATACATAATAAATGATGATGATGATGAAAACCCCTCAGTTCTGAAGACGCACAAATCCCCTCATTATGTTACATACATCGTTAATGACCACGCTCAAGTTGGCCAAGTTTATGATTTTGGCGATTCGTATGCATTATGACGTGACAGCGTGACTTTATTTACACTACACTAGCGCCCGCGCCGATTTTGCCCGGGTGTAATAATGATATAAGTAGAATATCACCAAATAAAAGGCGTTGGTATTGTGACGTCCGTTTGACGTTACATCCTCTATCGCATAAAGGGGAGTGCTCCGAGGAGTTGTTCGGGTTGATCCCGGCCGCATCCTTCCTCCACCGTCCTATCGACTACACTTCCATCCTCACCATTTAGATGGTTGACAGACTGCAGTATTCCTGGACCGATATGACCTTCAAGCTTTCAAGAAAAGAGCGTACTCCTACCTTAAGGCCGGCAACGCATTTGTGACTCTTCTGGTGTTGCAGGTGTCCATGGGCGACGATAATCGCTTACCATCAGGCGACTCGTTTGCTCGTTTTCCCCCCATACCATAAAAAAGTCCTGCTTGCGACTGGCTCATTCACTCTCATCCGCTGGATGTGGAATCATGAAATTTGTCAGGTTTATTTTTAATGCAACGTCAATAAAGACCAGACGTCATTTTTGGGAATTCTCACGGGATTATTGTGAATTTGCGGAATTATAATTAAACTGCTAGATGTGCTACAAACGGGGTGAGAAGGGATTGCGGGGGAGTAGGGATAGAACTAATATTTTGTGTTTCAGACTTGCTGCTTGAAATTTCTGGCTTAGCTTGGTCTAAAAGTAGTTTAGTTATATTTTTAGACATATTACATCTCCCTTTTTTAATGGCTCCGAAGTGGTAACGTTTCGTGTGTCTGCCTATCCCATTTGGGAATACAGGCGTGATGTTTGTGTGTGTGAATATCTTCTTATTTCTAGTAATTTGTTATCGTAATTTTTATTATTTGTTCCTATCCCTTCTGATCCCACTACGGGGTGAGCTGGGATTTGCCCTTATTTTAGTGTTTATTGTTTAAACTATGAAACTAAACGACAAATAATCATTATCAAACTAAAATTCATACCACCGGACATTTTTTATCTATAAAAATCAACTTACCACACATGAGAAAATATTATTGACATTTGAACCTCAATTTTGTCCCTTTTCACTAGTTACCTATATATAAAAAGCTTTTCTCAAATATAATGAACGTAATTAGCTAACAGCATAAAAGCTGTGGCAAAGGTTCATTCATAGCGGTCGCGGGTAACGTCAAATTAATCACCTTTTGACGGGTTTAACATGACGTACTTCTGATGACTGACGAATCTTTTTTACTGGCCAGGCTCTAAAACTTATAAGGTAAATTGGTAAATTATACAGCGTTTTTTTTTAGTTTTAAATGTTAGGTTTTTTACCAAGAATATTAAGTTCATAAATTAATTAATCCTTCGTCAACACTGGTGCAGGTATTATTATTTAAATGATGGCATAACTAGTACCTGTATTGCAGTTAACTAAATGGATTATTTAACTTTTATTTTTCATTGGTGATTGTTAATTTATTTAAAGCCTCCAGTTTAGCTCTTCCAGCCCGAAACACAGGATCTCCTAGTTCGGGCTCATGAGTTGCTTACTTTTATCTATAAGGAAATTATGTATTTATTAAGTTATTTCCTAAAAACGAACTTTTTGAATAAATTATCATCATCATTGTATAGGCATACAGGCTGTATTACATTTTTTTTTTCATAATATTTCAGCAGGTTATCCATTTTAGATTCAAAGTGTAGTAGTCACGTCTTTATTGCTGTGTGAACGTTGGTTAATGTGTGGAATAAATTGACTACCACAACAAAAAAAGATACTCTTTTCATTTTAATTCTGCCAAGTTTCTTGCGGTGCATTCTTCTTGGCACTGATGGTCTTTCTGAAAGCGCTGGTAGTAACTATATAAAAAATACACGTAGGTATAATGCTATTTGCGGCCTTTTGCAAAACAAACATTTGATTTTGATTGTGCCCGATATCTGGTTTTAATTACATACATACATAATTATAACTATAGTACTACTAACATTTTGGTATTTAAAAGCCCAACAAATTTATCTAGATAAGACAATTAACCGTAAATTCAAAATAGCGAATGGATAATTTACTTATCTTCCCGGTTGTTCATTAATAGATCGATAAATACTCAACTCTGCCGATCTATCAGTTCTATAGACACATCTAAAAGTTCACCAAAAAAACTAGCAACAACACAAACTGTTAATCAACAGTTAGTCGAATGTTTAAAATACCGGCGAGCATAAAAGGAACAATTTAAGTAATTTTCTCAAACACCAGCCAGTTTAAAAAGTTTTACAACTTTGTAACACAAAAAGCTTTTGTCTTTAATTAAACGGAATTTAAGTTTTTAAAGTTTATTAACGTAGCAGAGTTTGTTTCTGTGGTACAGTCAGCGCCGATTAATCATTACGAAGTTTACGTCGGATCCAGTATACAGCGTGTAATTTTGATACTACCTCAAACTGTAACCAGACGAAGATTTAAGTGCTGAGAACCGATATCAAAACAAATTGTTAATTCAGAATTAACTACCAGAGCGTAATTAATTTTTGAAATATTTTCGAGCAGCATTGTAATGCGCACAATAATTTGATACGAGAGAGAAGCGTTCTGTGACAGCTGTCACGTCAACAAGTGCGACGTTTTGAATAAAAACGAAGTGGATTCGATTTGTAGCATTCGAACATGGCGGATGTAGACGATATCTAATTTTGGTATTTCTGCTTCTTTGGCTAGTTGAAGTATAATTTTGATAGTGTTTTATGCGGCGATTAACCGTAACAGTGAACAGTGATCACGAAGATGAAGTTGCAAAAACTACAATCACCGTACAACGTAAGGAAGAAGAATATATTTATCTTTAATTTAACTGATATTGGCCCAAGCCTTAAGGCCACCATTGAGGGGAATAATAATAATAATATATTGCGTGCTAATTAATTTTGTAAGGAAAATAATAAGTCTAAATTTTTTACTAAAACATAATAAAATGTGATTATTAGGGCCATCACTAACTGCCCTTAAAGGTAGGTATTATCAAAAAAACACGCTGTATAATGGACGGAACGGTAAGTACGTAAATACAGGAGATATAAATGCGTGCATAGTCAGGCCAAAAACATGTCAACCAATAACCACAATGGCGTGGGATACAGTTTTTGGAATCCGTACCAGAAGGACCCTATTAATGAAAACGTCCGTCTGTCCGTCACCGGGCTATATTTTTATTATTAATTTTATATATACAATTAAAAATTAAGGGGTTGGCTGTTTTTCTGTTTCGTTTTCATTTGAAGTTTTATTTTTAATTGCCCTGTGAAAATGGTAGCTTAAAAGTGTTATAAATATAATTTATATATTTGGAATCGGGTAAGTAATAGCTTTCATTAGATACCCAAAACACCCATGATATTGCAACAAGTAAAAAAACCCCTATTTTTTACGGACGCCATTTTTAAATATTAAAGTTACTTAAGCCTACCTAGTTTTGTCGAATATAATGATACCTATAGTATGTTGAAAACTGTCCAGTGTTCCAGACATTTGGGCTACGTTTGCACTTAATACAATATGCATATGCTCGAAAAGCATAGCTCTCCTTCGGGCAGTCGGGTAAAAAGTGTTTTTGTTAGTTGTCTTTAAATCTCACATCACAAGCCGAATTACAGCCACTTCTAGTGATCAAATTGAATTACAATTAAAATGTAGACAGGAAAACAATGCAGGTAAATAAATAAAATAAATAAATATCACGGGACAATTCACAATAATTGGCCCTGTCTCAAAGTAAGCTTAGCAAAGCTTTTGCTATGGGTACTAAGCAACGGATAAATATAATTATATAGATAGATACATACTTAAATACATATTAAGCACCCAAGACCCAAGAACAAACATTCGTATTTTTCATACAAATATCTGCCCCGACACGGGAATCGAACCCGGGACCTCAACCTTCGTAGTCAGGTTCTCTAACGACTAGGCCATCTGGTAGAGTCAACAAATAGAACGGTCGGCAAAAAAGCCCGTGTTAAATATAAAAAATTAAAGATTTTACTTACTATAATACGCTATGACATCTCAAATAAAATAACTCTTTACTAAGTATTTCACTTACACGTTGACGTTTGATCTATTTATATCGTACTAGCTTTTGCCCGCGGCTCCGCCCGCGTGGTATTCGGTTATCGCGCGCTGTTCCCTTGGGAACTGTGCATTTTTCCGGGATAAAAAGTAACCTATGTCACTCTCGGGCCCATTAACTATCTCTATGCCAAAAATCACGTTGATCCGTCGCTCCGTTACGGCGTGAAAGACGGACAAACATACACACAAACACACTTTCGCATTTATAATATTAGTATGGATTAAGTAAAGAATTAATGAAAATGCGCTGCCTTCGCAGTAACGTCATTTTTACGATGTAATCTAGAAGCAGATTTTGCCGATGAGTAATTTAATTTGCCGCCGAAAGTACCTTTCATTAGTCATAAAAATAAATTGGGGATTTTCAGTGAAGCCAAAAGTTAATTGGATTTTAAAATTGGTCTAGTCTAGTTTAGAATATAATAGGAATGAAGCGAAAGTGCGCTCCCAAGATAACTAAGCGTTGAAAATACCTTTTTTTTTAAGGTTTGAGGTTTAAGTTACTTAACAGAGTTGTAAACTACTACTTATTCCTATTTTAGGTTATAAGTACCTAATTAATTTAAAGATATCTTTAGGCTGTTTTTTTTTCATTACTTTTTATTATCTCACGATTCCCACGGGATCGGGTGTATACGCATGTAAAATCTCAAAATCTCAACCGGTAGGTCTAGAAATATTAAAATTTGCTCGGGTGTAAGTAGGTATGTACATAAATCTTCTTCTTCGTCGTTTCACTCTTGACAGAGTGGTTGTTGTCATCATTTTCTAGGTGCTGGTAGCAAGCTTAACAATACGCCTCCATTCCTCCCTGACAGCCGCCTTCCTTATGCTTGCGTGTAGTGGTCCTTCTATTGCTGCTTTGACCTGGTCTGTCCATCTCATAGGCGATCTACCTCGTGGCCTAGTGCCTTCGACTTTCCCCTGGATCAGAAGTCGCTCCATAGCTGCGTCTCCTTTACGACATATGTGTCCGAAAAAATTAAGGATGCGAGACTGCACTATGGACGATAGACGCTGTTTAATGTGTACATAAATACCGCGGCGTAATTTTTGTTAAATTAGGAAACCCTGGAATTACAACTCTACTGCCAGACCTAAGTATCCTACTATGTGGTATTAAAAATGTGAAATTTTGTGAAGATGTTTGGATGTTTGTTACTCAAGTACGCAATTTAATAACAGCCGAGCGGATTTACGTGAAACTTGGCGTACAGATAGACAAAGATCTGCATTGAGACATAAGATACTTACTTGACATTCCGGTAATGCTTTCCCGTGGGATAATATTTTAAATTTAAACAATAACAGACAATAACAATAACAAGAACGTGTATACCGTACCCCGGCTCTCAAGTTGACGACCTGAGGCCGTATTGCCTAACGTTTCTGTCTGACGCTCGCGGTCGCAATCAAATGACAGATTTCGCATACAAAAACTGTCATTTGATTGCGATCACGAGTGCCAGAAGCTTTACGCAATAGGCCATTAGGCAATTGATGGCGTTGTGCTAGCGAACGTTGTCCTTTCAAATTGTTACCGTAATCTTTTTTAAAGCCAAACTCTTTATTTAGCATTGCCATGGTGACACGAATCGTGTAAGAAAACGGTTATCGTTGTATATTTCAACAACATATTATACAACATTTGAGTTAAGACGGCATTTCAATTTCAAATGCAGGCGAAGCCGCGGGTTAAGGCTAGTATGTAAATATAAACAAAGGGAACACTCGGGCGCACAGCATAAAGGTCTATTACATTACATATATTACCGGAGCAGCCAGGAATTCCTTCATTCCCATTGTCAAGTCAAACTTAATTATAATTTGTGTACTCTTACCTACGAATCCTTTTGGTCCCGAGACAACAATTAACATAATTTTAGTAGAGGTTCATTTTCAACCGTAAAATTATTGCTACCTACGTGTTAAGACGTGGGCTAAATTACCGGGTTTTTGGTTCCCTTTCTGTGCCATTGAAGTACAGCGCCTATATTTTTGTATAAGTAATAAATAAATAACAATAAAGCAAAATGATCAGATCAGGTCAGTATGCAAAGATTTAGCAATCAGAAA
Source organism: Choristoneura fumiferana (assembly GCF_025370935.1). Lineage (NCBI taxonomy): Eukaryota > Metazoa > Arthropoda > Insecta > Lepidoptera > Tortricidae > Choristoneura > Choristoneura fumiferana. The sequence goes on from NC_133472.1 coordinate 38,175,116, forward strand.
TAGTACATTGTGTCTTAAGGGCGGTAAATAAGGAATTACGAACGAGAGTCTATTAGAAGCCCGAAGTCGAAGACTGAGGGCTTTAATGAGTCGATGTTAGTAATTCTAGTACCGCCCGTGCGACATACAATGTTTTTCATCACATTTGCGAGTAAATTTTTATATTTCTAACAGAAAAACAATATAATTATTCCAAATATTGGCGATACCTTAGGCTGCGCTCTTGGCAGCGCCGCCCTCCCCCTCTCCCTCCTGCAGCAGCGCGCGCAGCAGCATCAGTACGGGCACGGACTCATTTACCGACCTTGGGCTTCATGACAGCAAAATTTGTACGCGCAATGACTCATTTACCGACCACGGGTTTCATGACAAGCACATTAAGGTCGAGGGTTTTATTTGGGGGGTTGCAACCAAGGTAGCCTGCATGTTACGACACTGTTTACGAGCAAGTGTGATGAAAAGTAACAAACGCAATCAGAAACAGAAACGCACGCACATATTTATATCAAAAGTGACTAAGTACATTGCTAGTCAAATTTTTGTCAGAGAGGCAAGCGTAAGTTACCAACTCCGGTCATAATCATAAGAGGTTTGTATATTAGTCATGGTCACGAGCTTTTCCCATTAAAACTGACTTCCCCAATGATATTTTCGGTGTTTTTTCGTGCTTCCATTCGTGGATCTTGGTAGAAGCGAATAAAAACATGTTTCAAATTTAATTAAAGTACTAAATAGTTGATAAAGTAAAATATAAAACTCTATTTAGAAAGTGACTTGATTCGTGTGTAGGTCAACATAATAAAGCGTATAGTCTACAGTGTTAAGACACGAGACGCGAATCAATTTTATAGCCTACTAGCTTATGCCCGCGACTACGTCTGCGCGGATCTAGGTTATCGCGCGGTGGCGCCCTCTACCGGAATAAAAGGTATTCTATGTTGATCCTTGGGGTTCAAACTACCTATATACCAAATTTCATCAAAATCGGTTCAGTGGTTTCGACGTGAAAGGGTAACAGACAGACAGACAGACAGACAGACAGACAGACAGAGTTACTTTCGCATTTATAATATTATATAGTAGGGATATAGCGAAACACAATTTTCCACTATAGCGTGAAAAATAATAGAATTCAATTTACTGTACATTTCTAATAAGTTTTTTTATTCGAAAGAAAAAGTTAGGGTTCATGCAGATTTTGAAAGAGAAAGACAACCTTTTGGCGCTAGCCAGGTAAAAATAACTTAATTTACCAAATTTTCAAAAGTTGTGTCCAAACCACACGGCGGCCACGCCGTACAAAATACGCGTTCTTGAATCTACATAGGCGCGACGATGTCTGCACACGCGTCAATGTGTGCGTAAGATACACAGGGCTGACTATCACAAAACCCTAATAAGTGCTACCAATAACATTTAGAGGTACTTATATGTAGGTATGGCTTAGATAGTGCAAATAAATGTAATCGTTAAAGTTACTTATTTATTTAAACCTACTTAAAATGTGTCTGTCTGTGTATTTAAGCATTATTATTTTCAATTACAATAGATATACGACTACAAACTTAAACGAATTATTCGGTAGGTAGTTATTTCATATATTAATCGCGATAATTTCAGAAATAATTATTTTTTTAGAAAAAGGAAGTAGGTAGGTAGGGTACCGTTACCATTTTGCAAAATTTTTGCTCCCGAACTTAGTACCGAGCGGCCGATATACTCGTACATCGCGTTGCGCATCCGACTGCTTTCCTGCAGTTTTCCTGCAATCTGCGCTTGAGGGGTGGGGTAACTCGAACCGGTGCGGGGCGGAGCGGTGGCCATTCTGTACGTTAGTACTATTATATATTCTGTGGTACAAACTGAAATGGGACTCTACCTTTGACTAATGAGGCGTGTTTAAATAATTCAATTTTAAAAGAAAGAAAGAAAGAAAGAAAAATGATTTATTAACGGTCCCAACAGTACCACCACCAAACACAAAAAACAATAATATATTACTATACAAGCAAAATCACAATAAATTGTATGGTGATGACACCAATTGTCACCGAAAAAGGGTCTCCACTCAGCATGATTCTCTGCAGCTCTGATTTTCTGCAGAGCCCAAATTTGAGCTAAACGACAGCTCCACTTTGTAGAAATAATAAAATATTTCACGTGACGAAGTCAATTTTGCTGATGTTATTGACGTGTATAAACCAGTACCTACATTAGTAAATTATCGGAAGCAAATGTAACGGCAAAATCGCAAATTATAACTCAAGGTAAAATTACATTCATTATGATTAAAATAGCTGTATTTATGTTTCTGCCATAAAATAGCTACCTGCCGCCTATGTAATTTGGTAATATACGTCCGAAATAGGTACGAATTTCCAAAACGAGGCAAAACAAAATAGGAGCTGCTGGCTTTACTTGCATTGTATGTAATTCAAATTATCAAACCAATCCCCAGCCAATCTGATCATAGGATGTAAAGAAAATTCGACTTTTCAACATTTCGACTTTTTGCAGTTGCTTAAGTAAAATATTGTATTACACATAAGGCAGTTTCGTTCAGCGACTTATGAACAATGTAGGCTGTGGTTGATTTTTATGTTCAAACCTTTCAGACTAGTTTCGCTCGAGAATACACAACTTCTATTCCGGCAACTTGAATTTTTACTGCCTTAATTCAAGCCCAAATTAAGTTAAAGACTAACCCAGGTCAACGATTTAATTTTTCAAATTTAGAACTTAGGGCAATTCGAGCATTTTGACCGCCTAATTTTCGTAGTCATATTTATTTATGAACTTGATCGATTATTTTTTAGACATCCTGTACTTCTTCGACACAAGCAGTTTTTAGCGTGTTATTTTAAAGTGAATTCAGAACGCTAGAAAAACCTTAGTTAAAACTGTGATCTTCATAAGAAAACTAATATTTTAAGCTTGGTAAATTTGATCACCCTGTCATTTGAAGTGTTTTGAAGCCAGCATAAATTTATAATATAAGTAATAGGTACAAGTCGGCAATCAGTAGTTTCCATGGAGTCGTGTTCCACGAGTGGCGGAAATTGCTTAACATCAGATGACTTGCGTGCTCGTTTATCTGATAGGTTATCTATAATAAGAAATGAAAAATAATTTTCACTTCTCATGCTCATAAACTTTATATTTATGCTGGATCTAGGTGACATAAAATGACTTTTTATGCTCTAGTCTAGTGCATCTTCGTCTAAGACCAAGGCAATCAGGTGTCAACAGCCACAAACAAAGTAGTTTCTAATAATTTTTAATTTATATAAAACTAAAAATAAATCAAAATAAATCAATGAAACTAAAAATGTATAGGTAGTATTAGAGCAATCCATGAAAAATAAAAGGTACATAGTAAGTGAACAATTGTTTCCACTGTTACTATTTCATTTCCTTGCCATCGAAGTGAAAAGCAGATTGTAAAACTCGAGCATTAAGCCCATTTTCCCCTCGACGTGTCTATCGAAGTGGCTATATGAACGTCTTGGGTAAAACGGCTCGTTTTATGCTCTTGTTGTACGTACAACCAACTATTATTGCTAGAAAAAGCACTACACAAAAAACAAGTATACATCTAAGCAGATGCCAATGGGCTCAGGCTTAGCATACTCGTACACACAAAAAACTTTTAGCGCTGCTTTTCAGCCTGCGCCCGTCCCACAGCGTGAAATGTAAAAAAAAACTTCGTGTTATCTCATTGCGCCGTACAAATGCCAAACTTTGAAACACCAATTTAATTTTCAATACAAACCACACTTACGTTGTTACGAGCGTCCTTACACGAAACACACAACACGGAACTTTCCCGGCAACGTTAGATACATTTTTAATTCAGTTTTTAGCACGTTAATTATTCAGGAGGGCCTTAGCTGTTTCGCGAGAGGCTCACGCGCGTTCGCGGCGGTAAAGAATAAAACACTAAGTTAACATAGTAAAAGCAAACGCAACCCTTTGTAAGTCGAAGTCTCTGTCCTTGATAAAAATTCTATCTTACTATCCATGTTGACCAGGAAATTGGTTTACCACCCTAGGGTTTAATGTAATTTGTAGCGCTTAAAACGTCAATGTCTATTTTTACTCACAAGTCAATATTACAATCAGCCATTATTGTTTTATTTCTGAAGTAGGAACTATCATTAAAATTGGTAAAGCACTTTCTTGGTCGACAATACTTCCACACACCTGCCCACCCATGACCCATGTACTTGTTTTTTCCGTATTGCTTATTATGTGTTGGTATTCAATAAATCGTTATTGTATTGTACCATCTGCCAAATAATTCGTCTACCACCCTAAAGTTGATAATGATCGTTTGCATGTCATAAAACAATAATGCCAATAGACGTGTCTGTCAACTTGAAAGTCCTACTTTAGCGACATATTCATTTGATAGGAACTTGTCTAAAAATTTATAGACCACTTATTTGGCTGATGGTACATTAAATCTAAATCCTCGCAGTCGTTTCAGAGTGAAGGAATAAAAACACATGCACGCACACCACAAACTTTCATATTTTGTGATATTTGTACAATAAATTAAAAAAAATCTTTGATGAACTATAAACAATCACTTTGCTCATTTGCGACTACACGACAGCTACTTTGTAAGAACACACACACATCACAAAACCCTATCACCACCACCACAATACGCTGATCTCCAAACTGTACACCATGCTACCAGATGTTAGACTGTAAAGTAATCTCACTTATAGTATAAATGCGAAAGTTTATAAGTCCGTTTGTTTGTTTGTTTATTACTTCATCACGTCTCAACCGCTAAACCGATTTAGATAAAATTCGGTACATAGATAGTTTGAGTCCCAGGGAACGACATAAATAGGATAGTTTGTACAGTCAACTACAAAGAGATGTATCCATGTTAATCTTACAAAACGATGTAACTTTTCGCATGCCATAATTAATTAGCCTTGGTAGGTGATATTTCTAGTAGCAACAAAACCTTACATTATTATCGACTCAATTATTATCGACTAATATATCGGTAGATAGTAAAAGAGGCTTGTTAGGAAACATTTGGAGGAAGCGTTGCGAGATACACGTTTCGATGATAATATAAGATTTTGTTGTTACTACAAATGTCACCGACCAAGGGTAATTAATTAATTAATCATGGCATGCGAAAAGTTAGCGGCTAGTGTTTCAATAAATTATTTAGAATCCTTGAGTTGCGCCAGATTCTGCGATTTGCATATAATTCAAATAAGTCACAGATAATGAGAGCTACCTTCATTTGCACTATACGACCAACCCCCGGTGTTCGCGCTGGGCGTGGCTCTACATGAATTATGCCGCGAATACGAAATAAGGGCCGAGATTAGCCCTAAAAACCTCGAAAGGTCAAACACAATAAAAAACCAAAACTATTTTTGTATGAATGAAAGGGGAAGTGGTAGATTTTTACAAATATAATGCCGGTTGGAATGCTTCGTTTGAAATTACCTAGACTTGCCTGTTAAACACATACCAAGGATAGGTGAAAAAGTTAAGTACAATAGTTTGCGAAATGTCGGTCGGAACTCGAAACAAAAGATCAGTGCTTTTTTGTTTTTTCTCATTTGAATGTTCAGGAAAACGAAGAGTACCTACTGACGAGTCCCGTGCGAAAACATTCTGGTTGTACTGTAATGAATGATCTATTGAAGAGTATTGTCCCGCTAAGTATGTGCCGGGGCACATTGGTGAACCGTGATTATTAGTTTGTGTGCCTCGGAAAAATAAGGTTATCTCATGGAGAATGATACCTACACAAATGTAAATCATTCATGGTGTCCCTCCAAAGATTTTCGTTATCCCTAGATGTATTGTGCAAGGTCCGCCAGGATTGCTACCACCATCTTGCTCGCTAATCCTGCCGTGAAGCAGCAGTGCTTGCACTGTTGTGTTTCGGCGTGGAGAGTAAGACAGCCGGTGAAATTTTGAGGTCTCTAGGTTGGCAACGCATCTGCAATACCCCTGGTGTAGCAGATGCTCATGGGCGGTGGTGACCTCTTATCATCAGGAGACCCACTTGCTCGTTTTCCATGCAGTCGAATAAAAAAAAAGAGCACAGAATTGATATCTATAGGATTTTTCATTTTTCGAAAATGGAACGTCGAATATGCAACACCACTCTATACTGACGCGTTTCGAACTCGACCAGAGATCATCTTCAGAGAATCATAACTGTCCACCATGCTACGAGATGTTAGATGTTTAGTCTAACATATAGTAATGACACAGAATAAATAATATGTAGTACAAATAGTGGTCGCGAGTGAGCAAAATAATTATTGTTTGTAAATCATTGGGTTTACTAATGTTTCGGCGAATAACGTTTGGCAACCTGTTTTATTTTGCAACTTTTCATTTTCCAACACGATGGCCCTGAAATAAATCCTGAAATATTTATAGTTTTAGAGTTTGCGAAATGAAAAGTTGCGAAATGAAACAGGTTGCCAAACGTTACGTTGCGAAAAGGCAGTACTTGAAATCATTGATATGGACCTCCGCAAAGTAACGCCTGATTTAATTAATTATTCCGGATTCGTTTCAAGATACCTACTTGTATTTTGGTTAATTATTTTTAATTTCCTCGTTTTTTAGAGATGGTTAAAAACTATTTTACTTCCTAAATCAAAGTATTTCCAAAGCCAAAATCGAAAGTGCGGCAGTAAAAGCAAGGCAAGTGCCTTTTTAGGAGCCACCCACCATCCCGCCCCCATGCAGGCAATTTAAAGATAGACCCGGCAGGGGGGATTTTGGGCCGGCCAAAAAGGTAAATATTTAATTTCGTTAATTTTGTCAGTGAACTTTTAACGGGAACACGCAAACAATCTTAAAGGTAGACGGGTCTAACGTGGAAACCATTACATAATCGCTAGGGACTTCGTTACTTGGCGATTAGTAGGTCGTAGATAGTGCCACGAGAGTTAAAGCGAATGATGACACAAAAAGAACTGATCGCACAAAAGGAGAATGAAAAAAATGAATGAGTAAATGTCAAAAATGTTGTAGCTGTGTGTGTAATCATTCACTTCAACTCTCGTGGCACTACCTACAATAAACCTTAAGTACACTAAGGGGCTGTTTCACCATCCATTGATTAGTGCTAACTGACGGTTAAATGTGATGCCGTCTCTATTTGTTTTGTTCGAATAGGGAGGACGAAATCACGTTTAACCGTCAGTTAACATTAATCAATGGATTGTGAAACAGCCCCTAAGTGTTCTACGTTTATCAAAACTAACTTAAAAAAGGTGAAAAACATTATCATTTGAAAATTTAATATCCCAAAAATGATTAAACCGACTCTAATGAAACATATACCTAAGAACCATCGCAACGAAACTCGCTTTCGTATAAAAAGACCGCATCTAAATTGGTCTAGCCGTTTGAGAGTTACGATGCCGCAGCCAGACATATATTTGCGTCAAACTTAAATTATAAAACAACCCTCATACCACCCCATTCCATATGTAATAAACTGCCTTCTTCTTTAACCGAGTCTGCTGTGGCTCTTGTATTCCGTTGCTTTTATTATACTACGGACATAAATCATAATGATTTGTACCTATATTTTTAAAACAAGTTTTGTTTTATAGTCATTAGTTACCATGCGTGTGAAACAAAACAGACAAAACAAATTCCTTTACGTTGTAAAATCTAAAAGAATGACTCCTGACTAACAAACTATTGGGAGGATGCGAAGTACTAGGTGGGGGTGATGAAATCTATCGCAGCGCTCATGGTGGCCAAAAGTAGAAATAGTTCTGGCGCTGTCATCTGTCATTCTCATATGAATCTGTCATTAACAAAGCAATTTGTATAGACTTTAACTACCTAATTTTAGTAATAGATGTTTGTGTTATGATGCGCACTTGAATTATTGAACACTGTGTTTTGTTCTTAATTCCTCTACATCTCGGACATGTCCAGCAACAATTTTCCTTATAAAACGGTTTGTGATTGAAATTTTATATTGAGTGATACTCACATAACCGGTCTTCAAAATGATACTCATTTTGATCTGAAAACGATATTCAATTTATTACTGGCGATAAAAGAACAATTATATAATTTTACTTTTATTCAAAGAAACCAATAAGATAGCTTTATCTTTTCGTTTTACAGTAAAAGCACAACTAAATATGAAGTAAACAAACCCTGACATAACGAAAATAAAACACACTTTTTTAATAAGTTTTACTTACCTCACTTAATTTTAATGACCAAAAATGAATTCACATCCTTTTGTCCACCCAAATCACGGTATCACAGTAATTTTGTAGGTATTATAAACGTTATAGGTTTGATTTTTGTCACAATGTCGCGATGCAATTTCAAAACGTCAGAGCATCAGAGCCATAAAAGTTGCGGACGCTAGGTGGCGCTGATGTCGTGCACAGAGCCAATATGATTTTTATAGAAATCTACCGTGGCACTGCACTAATATTTATTAAAATAATCAGGCAAAAATTAAACGGTTACTAAGAAAGCGGCCTCATTAAATTCCTTCCGTGTATATGCATGTAAGTGCAGTATTATCAAACTTCATCATTCATTCATCATCCCAGCCTATTATACGCCCCACTGCTGGGCACAGGCCCCCTCTCAGAATGAGAGGGCTTGGGCCGTAGTTCGCTTCGCAGTAGTAATTGCTTCGCAGGTTTGTGCAGGTTTCCTCACGATGTATTTATTTGATAAAAAACGTCACTTAGTAAATACGATGATTGATGGAAATGGCCAGTGTGCGAAAATCGTCGTGAACAGCCAATTGTCTTTTTCCGAAGACCGATGTGCAATCTTTATCGCCGGGTACTGTATGTTCGACCTTTTCATGAAAATGTTGATACATCATATCAAAATATAAAACTAGGTACGGTCAGCTAAATAAGTGGTCTATCAATTTTTAAACAATTTCCTATAAAATTAATAAGTCTTTAAAGTCGAACTTTCAAGTTGACAGCCACATTTTATCGTCATAATTGTTTTAGAACAATGCAAACGTTGATCAACGGCAGAATGGTGCAGTGTACAGTCAACTGCAAAGTTACAAAAATATGTATACACGACTTTATGCACATAGGTACATATTTTTGTAACTTTGGCCGTGTCGATATCTTTGCAGTTGACGTACCTACCACATATTTGACTGCCTACATCATGAGCGTCAATTTACCTTTCCTGGCCTGACGAATGCTGGATGGATTCCTTTTTCACAACATTAAGGGGCTGTTTCACCATCCATTGATTAGTGTTAACTGGCGGTTAGGTGTGATGCCGTCTCTATTTGTTTTGTTCAAATAGACGGAGACGGAATCACATTTAACCGTCGGTTAACGCTAATTAATGGATGGTGAAACAGCTAAGTATATTTAGATAATTATTTTGAATTATTCACTAACTATTGACTTTGATAAAATTTTAAACCAGACAGTCATTAAAAATGAATTATTCGATATTTAACTATTGATTATTTTAGTTATGAATATTACCTACACTAACCCCCTGTTTCACCATCCATTGATCAAATTTATTATTCGAATCATCATATAATCATATATATTCGAATAGATTCTTCGAATAGTTATAAAAGTAAAAGATTTTTTATTTTTAACAACTAGCTATAAATAACCATAGCAATCTGGAGCATAGCTTAGTATCGATCAACCATCTTCGATTTCAAGACTGTCTGTCTGACTGTATGATTTCAAATAAAAGAAAACCCTTTTCATATCGGTCCACCCGTTTAAGAGCTACGGTGCCACAGACAGACAGACAGACAGACACATATAGCGGTCAAACTTATAACCCCCTCTTTTTCTTAAGCGGTGTAATAGGTGAGTGATTCTAAAGCAAAAAGATTTTACTACCTACATAACCACTATTGTGGATTAGATTGATCCAAATAAAACCAACTAAGAATTAATTAATACTATAAGATCACATTATAATTAATGATCACTGCAAATTGAATATTGCGAGAATAACACGAGCTCGATTCTATAATTAATACGGCCTAATACTTAGCTTTGATCACAGCACAAAGACCGTAGTTGGATAAGGGAACCACATCTATCTGCCCTTGTGCTATTTTGACTTTTTTATATAGTTTACTCACAACTGTACACCTAACACACAAAATATTAAAATAAAAAAAATTATAACAAAAAATTTAACCGACTACAAAAAACCATGAAAATAATTTTGTACCAGTCTGAAGTCGGTTAATTTTTTTTTCACGCTTTTTGTGTACTTAAAAGATCTATGATACAATAGCTTAATGTCAACTGCTCATCACCTTTTACGAAAAATTGCTTTTTCCGATGCAAAGACGTTCATTATTGAGGAGTCCTGGTGCTTCATCACCCGTTCCATTTCACCATATGCATTACGATGAGCATAAATTGCTTATCAGTGTCAAAGTAATTGAAATTAACCCCGGGAAGTACTTGTCATTGAGTAGTCACTCCGTTGATCAAATGTGGTCTTCATCATCAGCTCCACTTCACCAAATAATGATTTTCTAGAGCAAATGCACGAGTTACTACTAAATATATTGAAATTACCATAGGTGTCCATACAATATTTGAAGAGTTCCCTCGATTTCCTTAGGATCCAATCATCAGATCCTAAATTGGACCTAATTTAAAGCATTCCTGGACGAAAAAAAAACAATTTTTCAAATCGTTTCATAATTGACGGAGTTCTGAGGTAACAAACATAAAAAAAATACAACCGAATTGATAACCTCTAGTAAAATGGGAATAACCCAATAAACCCAAAAAAAATGTTTTCTTATGTATTTTTTTTTACTCTAAAATATCTTTATTAAATTTTACATGTCAAGTTATTAAAATTAAAACAAATACACAAAGGTCAGACAAATACATAATCAGTCAAATAAACCGCCCGCGTCATATTCTTATGTATATGTATATAATATAGTTCTACCGATGTACATGTATAAATGGACGAATATTCAGCGTTTTTGCAGCGGTTTTTTTTGTCATTGGTGTCTTCGAAGGTGTTGTTAAAAGAGGTAATGCCCAGGGTTGTTTTTTATATAAAAATTGAAGACAATACCGATGCTGAATTTAGCGTGATAAAAATTCTTGAGACTTATCTTTCCGTTGTGGGACGTTATTGTCGTTTGATCGCGCGGTCAAAACGCTCGAATATTTGCCCAAATAACTAAAGAAAATACCACCGACCATAGACTTTTATGACATAAATTACTAAGTCAAATTTTCGCAACAAGATAAAAATTGAATTGAGAATTTGAAAACAACCGCTCTATTAAATGATTTTCATACCTTTATTAATATTATTATCTTACAATTATTTAAAAATATATATTGGAATGCAACTTGGTCAAAATTTAAAAATAAGTACCTAAGTCTGAACCTCAGAAGTATGGTCATTGTAGGTAGGTAAATACTGTTTGTTTATTTGTTTGTTTATACTTTTTATTGTACAAAAAGGAAAAACCAAAAGGTTAAATAAAAAGTGAAGTGTTAAGTACAAAGGCGGACTTATCCCTGCAAGGATCTCAGCCAGTCAACCTTTGAGTGGTAGAGGAGCAATCAAAAAACAAGGATCGACAAATAGAGCAAAACATTTGAATAAATATAAATGCATATGTAAACCTCAAATACCTAACTATATACAATAAATATATAACACATATATAAAACATTAATATATCTAAAACAAAATATAAAATAAAATACATAAATACACACGTTTACATACAATACATAAGTAACACAAGTATAAAGGATAATTACTTACTAAATAATCAAGGAACTATAATGTGAGCCACATCTTCTTAAATGTCTCCCTGAACGAGTATACCTACGGAGGAAGATTGTCGGACACTAACTAACCATTCAAACTCCTATATAATGATAAACCAATTTATTTCGAGGTCCCCTTTTCAGTTTTTTGGTAGAGACAGATGAGCCTATTATTTGTTTAATTAAGATGTTCTGATTTACTTCAATATTTTTCAATTTTGACATTACGACGCTTAATTGGCCACTTTAAACTCGTTCACTCGTTCGTTTACTGTACGGTTTCTCAATGTAAATGTAAACTAGGCTTTACGATTCCCTTATTGAAAAGTTGTATGTTGTTCACAGATCTACGCGATAGTATGCGTCATCTCGCAGTTCCAAGAGTACTGCGATGGCCGAGGAACCGCCTCCTTCGACTTCAATGACCGAGTAAGTGTGACTAGAGGCTCAATTCACGGTGCCATCGAGATCCATCTCGAATGCGAGATTTCAAAGAGCGGTACTGAATCTTTTGGCCGGCTCTCAAACATGCGATGAACTCGATGGTACCGTGTAAGTCAGCTTCAAAACTTGCTGGTCACTTATGTACCTACCTTGTCCTTTTACAGACATGCATATGTGTAACGTCGTGAAAGAATGATCCTCCCATATCCAGGCATCATTTCAGAATGAGAGCTCGAAGTCGTATAAACCTTTATTTTGGCATTTTAGAAATTGTTTCATAACGTCATAAAATGCCATGTCCACGTCTTAAGAAATATTCAAGGCTACAATTAACGTTTGTTTTTTCATTTCGCTGTAATGACGTTTGCGTCCATTACAAAATTGTAGAGTAAAATTATCTATTTTTGTCTTTTTTTAGATAGACTCTATAGAGCATAAAGAGTGTTTTGTTTTCCTCCTAAACACATGGAGTGGATTATTGATGCTTAAAGTATAAACAAACTATGAGCCATAAGTAGTTATATTACCTGTCGTGTATGTTACTCACATGAATGATACAGCTGGATAATACCGTGAAACGTTACCACCGCCAAATCGACAATCGATGAATATATCTACGAATTCAAACCTTCGCTTCAGGTGTGAGGGGCCATCTTCGTAGCAAGGTCACATTGATTTAATAGTTCTGGGCATAAACGTTGAATTTTGGTCGTCGGTTGAGAAAGAGTTTTTTTAATCACGAGACTACCCAATTTCGTACATTAACTCCGTAAAATTCAGAAACTGTGCGAGCTTAGGTTCGATTCTCTGCCTGAGACTCATGAAAGGCATAGGTCAAATCACTAGACTACCATGACTATTATAACAGTAAAATAGTAAATACGTAGCAATAGTATGCCCGAGCCGAGCGCCATGTCAACTCCATTCAGCGGAATTATCGAGAGCGTAACCAATTTCATAACAAAATCATCCCCGGAGACCCGCCTGTATTATAGCAGTTTATGCTTTGAAACTTTGTAATCACAAATAACAACCATGTTTATGTTTATACTAGCTAGCTAATGATGCGGGTTTGCCTTCGTAGAGGAATTACATAACATACCTTATTCGCGGTGTAGTTTTTGGGTATTTGGTTCTATCAAGGAATTTCAATTGAACAGTCATTGTTTTTAATGGTAATGATGGCAAATGCTATTAAATAATACAAATTTGAAATTTTCAGTGATAGAAGGTAACTTTTGGAAGTTAAGGATGTTGGTTGACAGGTTAGACAAATAGAACAACAATTTTTTAATTGTAGTGTATTGTATCCCATCAAAAACATAAATGTGAAATGACAGCCAAGTCATCATTATGATATACTCGTACGCCTTGGTTGTTGACTTCAACGACTAAAGAAGTGAGATCTAAATGGGTGCCAAGTTCAATGGTCAGTCCTAAAATTTATTTATAACAACATAAAATATTTTATAACAACTTAAAATATCTAGTTTTCATATACGAATTAAATTACAGGTTCGCAAGTTCAAAAGCTGTAAGTTCTTATTTTATTCTTCCTAAAATTTGGCTTGCTGATAGAAACTAGCCATCGAACGAATGTTTTAGTAGGCGCTTAATAATAATTTGTGTATGAGAACTAGCCAAGTCAGACCTTAGGCACAGATTATATACCAGCTACGTAAGTGATACACCACTTGTATGGACGGATTAATTCCTTTGTATTCACCCAACTACCTATCTCGATGCTAAATTAGAACTTTCTAGGTCATCTAGAACTAGGTTAGAGTTTTGATCTATTATAGGCTTTGATGAACGGTACGTATTGATGATCGAAGTCTATAGGTCATAGTCAGTGATAAAAATGACAATTTTTGGACGTTACTGTCTAAATAACCGCTAGAGGCGTGTTTATGAAATTGGAAGCACATCATATATCTCGCAAGTCACAATATATGAGTTAAATTCGACATGTTTATATGGAAAAGTTTATGAGTTATGAGGGGGTCAAACGTGGCTCCAAATTGTTCGTGTAATATACCACACGGTGCTGCTCGCCAGTTCTGTTAGCTTGAACTTGGCTTGAGACACTACCGCGTGTCTGAATAACTGTTTCAATAAACAGGAAAAAGAGCAGAGTTCAAAAACACTTAAAATTAATATTTACCTACGAGAGAAAGAGATGTAAAAGATAAAAAAATGTCTTTTTTTTTGTATTTCTTTTGGAGTTGGTCAACATAGTACAGCGTAATACTTCTTTGTTGAAGTTTGAATCAATATTTTCCTAGTGTTTAATTAACTGACAACAGCTTAAATATTTAAACTAATCGTGTATCCAATATGTTTATTTATGAAGAGCAATGAGTGAGAATTCCGATCCGAGGGAGGCGTCAAGGTTTTCCGAAGTCAATTTGGAGGCTCTCGTTGATGTTACAATTTGCATACTAATCTAAAAATCTCGGGTTTGGCGTGGGGGAATATCGGAATCTGCCGGTATCGTTACAATCCCTTCAAGGCTTCGCCGTTTAGCCGTCTAGTAACCGATTGTCGTGCAGGGAGACTTGACTTAAACAGTTACGGTTCCGTAACGTTTTTGTTTCTTGTATCTATCTAGGTTTATTTGTGGCCGGGAAAGTTTTGCTAGCAGCAGAAGGACGCCTTAAATAACTATTAAACTTAAGGCAGACAGGCAGGCAAGAGTCTAAGTTCGAAGTTTGCATTCGTAGCAAATGCCCAGCCCTTTTCCGCTGGTGTATGACTTGTTTTATATAAAAAAATAAGGTTACCATTTTGCCTAGCTGATTCTGAAGCACATAAGCCTAAAAATGAGGAGTATTTCAAATGAATCGGTATGGGGAAATGTAAAAGTATACAGATAAATTTATTGAATGGAACAATGTAGTCGATTTTCGAAGCACAGCATTCGAAAGTTAAATAAATTATTCCGTTACGACAATCTATTCTTTAGAGCTGTAATTTTCTACTACGTACAGTCACCAGCACCAAAATCTGACTCCACTGAGCGTGCATAAATATCTGATACGACTAAGTCTAGAGCCGGTAGGACGTGTCAGATATTTTTTCATGCTTCGCTGTGACAGATATTATTAATGCAGGTGATTGTACATATTCGTATTTCAAATTCAGGACTTTCGGTTGGTATTCAAAATACCGAATTAATACTATCTATTGAATTGCCATTTTCTATCACTGAACGCGTCCATTCTTAATTGTTTCTTCCCTTCGTTCCCGTTTTTAATTCTACTTCTGTGTATGTTTAATTCAATGTACGCAAATAAACATTATAAAATTACATTGAATCTGTCTAAAAAATTAAATAAGCGAATGAGATCGATATTTTAGAATTTAAATTATATTTGTCGTAAACTTATCATGTTATGTAGAACATTCTTTTTTAGCATACAAATGAATACAGAATACAAATAATAGAATAGAATTTAGCACTACAACAGACTTTGAACATAAAATAACACTGAACTGAAAATTATTAAATTAGAAATTGTTAACTACTCATTGTTTTTACTGCTCAAAAGTTAACTGGAAGAGATTGCACTTTAACTATAAGGCAGCTTGTTGTTTACCTCTATCGATATCGTAATAAAATGTATATCGGAAGCCGATAAGTGAGAAGTTACTATGACAGGTCAAAAGTGCCACTAACATTCCGGGCTCTGCTTATCACTAACTATGAGGAGCTAAGTAGCTCTACTGATGAGCAAGCTGTGGAAAATTTCCATAAAGTTGGAAAAATTCTAGGAAATGTCTCAAAGTTTTCACACAATATAAAGGAAATTTAAACTAAAGAACTGAAAGTTTCAAGCCCCATACAAAATTGTGAGAAGTTACAAAAAAAATCCTATATGAAAAATTCCGCAATTTTAGAAACTTGCCTTTGGCACATCAGTAATTCAAACACATGTGTAGATATCTAATTTTTCTCTCACTCTTCTCTTTGTTCAAAGTACCTATTGCTCATTCTTTTTCTTCTACAATAAAGTTAACGAATAGCCGTCACCTAATCAAAATTAATGGTTTCGATCCACCTGTATTTCAAGAACGAACGCGCTGCAACCAAGTAGGGTGATGGCATCAGCCATGGACAAGAACTACTATATTTTTTTCTGTTAACCCAAATTTTAAGAAACGGACCCTACCTACTTTTTTTAAAACATAACACTAATGTTCAGACTGATGATTATCATTAGTAAAGTCCAAGAATGGTGAGCTATAGGCATTGAATCCTTTTTATGGTGCCGTCACCCTAGGTAGCTATGGTTCGTTTTAGTTTCAATCAGGGTAGCTCAAACGTTTTAGGTAGTTTAAGATGTTCGTCGTGTACGTCAGTAGCAGTTCCCAGAGCCAACCGTAGATATACATAAATATAGACCCGCGTACTATGAGAAAGAACGACATGAAACGAAACGAACGAAACGATATATATTAGAGGGTTTCTAGGGCTCATTCTCAAAGGAAAAAACCGGCCAAGAGCGTGTCGTACACGCCCAAAATAGGGTTCCGTAGCCATTACAAAAAAAACAAGTATCTTCACGGCACTTACATCCTTTTGTTGAGAAGCTCAGTTTTTCAGCAATGACTCAAAAACAGTATACCCGATCATATTGAAACCAAT
The DNA here is from genome assembly GCF_025370935.1 of Choristoneura fumiferana. Taxonomy (NCBI): domain Eukaryota; kingdom Metazoa; phylum Arthropoda; class Insecta; order Lepidoptera; family Tortricidae; genus Choristoneura; species Choristoneura fumiferana. The sequence continues at coordinate 38,192,030 of NC_133472.1, forward strand.
TTTCGTTGCAAGTATTTTGCATATTTTTTGGACAAACGGTTTACAAGATAGAGGGGGGGGGGCACAACTTTTGCTACTTTGGGAGCGATTATTTCCGGAAATCTTCACTTAATCGAAAAAGTTTTTGAGAAACCTTACTATCTTTTCAAAAGAGCTGTCGAACTACGTGCCACGCGTTGATGCGAGTTAAAAAACATTTTTTTTTTCAATTTCTTATACGTGTGCCCCTATAAATATTTATTTTTTATTATAACTACAAAACTAAACAGCTGCTTTTACAAGACATCTGTACTCCAAATTTCATTGATATACATCTTGTAGTTTTCGAGTAAAATGCCTGTGACATACGGACGGACGGACAAACAGACAGACAGACGTACTTGACGAAACTATAAGGGTTCCGTTTTTGCCATTTTGGCTCCGGAACCCTAAAAAGGATAAGTAAATAGGTTGGTAAATTTTAAAAGCTTGTCTGCCGAGACCCTTGCCCTCAAGAACATGTGTTGAAGTATCAAGTTGAAATTAATATCAAATAGATACTCAAAAAAATAAAGAAAGTCTAAACTCACGCGGTCAAACTGCAGTCTTTTATTTAAAAGTGTTATAGTTAAAGTGAGACAAGTTTTCCCACGGCAAAGTCTGTATGAGATTGACTTAAGATTGATTTTTACTCAGCCTGTGTAAAAACTTTTTTCACTACATCTATATCTATTATTTATTTTCTTTTCAACCCGTGGAAATCAAGACGTATAGAATACTTTACGTTATCATAGAATTGTGTTTGGCAAAAGCAAGGCTTTTGACAGCACAGAAAAGGAAAAACCACAGGTTTGCAAAAAAATAATATTTTTCTTTATTATATTATAAAATGTAAATTTATTTATTGCTCGTTTTTACATAAATTTACGACCTCCTAAAAGGGCGATGCATAAGACACAAAGCTATTTTGTTTTTAAGAATTTTTTTTTTTCATAAAATCGAGAATTTTTATTGACTAACCACGAAATGACGAAACATTTGCTATCGATATCGATTAAAGTTTGTTTGCCATCCAGTTTTCCGCTTGACCTTGACCTTGTCAATCAGAGTGAAGCAATCACCGAAGTAGTTGAACGATTTTTTACACAAATTATTTTGACCGGATCCTCGCTGTTCGCCAAAAATATTTTACGAAAATTAAATCGTGGTTTTCATTGCCGTTACATTAAAGACAATCATGTCAAATTTGATGACTCTAAGCCCAGCGGTTGTTGTTTCGAGATTTTATCCCTATCCCGTGATCGGATAAAAAGTAGCCTACTATGTTTTATTCCAGATATCCAGCTATCTACATACCAAATTTCATGACTCTAATCCCAGCGATTATTAGTTCGAGTTTTTATCCCTATCCCGTGGGAACATCGGGACAAAAGTAGCCTATGTGTTATTCCAGACGTCCAGCTACCTACATACTAAATTTCATGATTCTAAGCCCAGCTATTGTTATTTAGAGATTTTATCCCTATCCCGTGGGAATATCGGGATAAAAAGTATCCTATGTTTTAATCCAGGTTATAAACTAATCTGTATAACCGTTTTAGCGTGAAGAAGTAACAAACAGACTCACTCACTCACTCACTCACAAACTTTCACATTTATAATATTAAGTAGGATAGGATTATCACTCTATTAGAAAATTCATCTACATAGCCTACGCAAAACGATATCGCAAACATTTTAGCATTTACCTGGAAATTTATCAGCTCTCTCATTACCGGCAGGTATTTCACGTGTCAGGTGCGATCAAAGGTCTGGCGATTCAGATTCTGTACCGGCAACCGACAAACCGGTACAAGGCGGCTTTGTTCGTACCGGTATTGTATTACGGATCAAGCCCGGAGATTTCGCTCACTGCTTTCTAATATTTAATGTCGTATTGAAATGTTTTCTATGAAAAATGTCGCGTCGAACTCGTGGTAAACCGACCAAGTGCGAGTCGGACGGTTAGTACATCTCTGTAAAATCCTTAGATATGTAGATAATTTAAGACGGGATCAGCCTATACACCTATTTCCCCTCTGCGCTACCTGGGCACTTTGCCCGTCATCCTACTATATATTGTTTGCAATAATGTTAACGAAGTGTTAACAAATGAAAAAAGAAAATGTATTATAAATTATAAAATAAACATCCATCCATCCATCCATCCCAGCCTATATACGTCCCACTGCAGGGCACAGGCCTCCCCTCAGAATGAGGGCCGAGTGGTTTGACCTATGGCCTCTCAAGCGGAGGATCGTGGGTACAAACTCCGGCTCGCACCTCTGAGTTTTTCGAAATTCATGTGCGGAATTACATTTGAAATTTACCACGAGCTTTACGGTGAAGGAAAACACCGTGAGGAAACCTGCACAACCTGCGAAGCAATTCAATGGTGTGTGTGAAGTTCCCAATCCGCACTGGGCCCGCGTGGGAAATACTGCCCAAAATAAACATGTTGTGGAAAATTATGTTTGTAATTATTATTTTGTAATTACGTTTTAATCTACTGATAGTGTACAGTCGCCTTCATAAATCTATCTATAAATCTATGGAGATCGATCGATACCGCCCACTGTAGAGCATAGGCCTCCTCTCAGAACTTCATCATCAGAACGTAACTCAATTGTAGCGCTTCCGCCTATTTCATAAAAATTTGTGCGACATTTGAAAGATTACTTTATGGCCGCTAGCACCTAATAGCACTTTTTGACACTGCGCATGAAATTCCTAGCTTTGCAGACTTAATTATTGGTAGCGCAGTTACAGTTCACTTGTTACCAGATTTTGAATGAAGTGGTACTTGCTCATTCAATTGAATCGGTCTTTACACATGCCACAACACTAGGGCAAGTGCAAGTGTTCGTTTAAAAATCAGTGTGATTACGACAAAACGTCTCGTACGCTGTCTCCACTACATTCAGCAACCTTGTTATTTAGCTTTATAGGTGTATTGATCTATAATTAATCATATTTCTACAAGTTCCTGAAATAAAATTACGAGTAGGTGAATCCGCAGTGAATAACTACTTATTACAATTCGTGAAAAATTATTAACTGAATTTCAGTCATTCATTCTTTTTGATGCCCATTCAATGAGGGCTATCGCGTATGAATTCGTGTAGCATGAGGTCTCCGAAATGTCAAATCTCATAGTTTTTGGGTGAGCTACGCGGGTTTATTTATAATTAGAATAATTTTGTGAATATTTTGCAATATCTGAAATTAATTATGGCAAATATGCGTTCCGGGGCAATGAATGTCTGTGTTTTGAGACAGTTTTGTCTTTCGGAAACCTTTGTCCTCCCTTTTTTCCGAACTTAACTGGGACTATGCAACACTGTGGCATGCTCGATATTTTTATGGTACGGTTTTAATATGTATTAAATATGATTTTAACCTAAACTTTGTTTTCACTTAAAAACCTCACGCAACAGTGCGCCATCTAGTGAGACAAAAAACGATAGCCCTCATTGAATCAGTCTTTACACATGTCACATCACTAGGGCAAGTGTAAGTGTTCGTTTAAAAATCAGTGTGATTACGACAAAACGCTTATTGGTGTGCGTTTTTTAACATTTGTGTCACGATTTTGTTTTGGTAGGCATTGTAGGAACGCAAATTTTTTGACATGAGTGTGCGGCAATGCGTAGAAGTGTGCTATACGTGTTTTCTCGCCCTCCGGACGATTTAGCAGCAAAAGTTGCAGGTAAAGGTACGTCAAAGCCTCATCCGGTCTTTAATTATCTAAGGTAAAATCAAACTGACTATAGTCGTTCCAATCGTTTATTTAACTTTTGACAGATCATGCACGTGAAGTTTTACAATAATTTTCGGTACAGTGTACTATACAGAATACCGTACTTCATGGACGGGTACCGCCCACTTAGTGATTTCCCATTCGTAATGAATGACCAAAGACTATAAAAACCATTTTGAAGTAAATCGATTTTATAAATAAAACATACATTTAAAATTATTGTGATTATATTTTATATCAAAATCATTTAAAAATAATAAATACATTAATATGCCTTTAGGGATTAAAAAGTTAAAACAACTAAAATAGGCACTGTAATACTATTTTTAATTATACCTACCACGAGCGTCTGGTGGTGAGTGACAAACTGGCGTCGCTACCGCGTCCAGTTTTTCCGCTTCATAACTGACAAAATTACTAAATTACCGTCGGAAGTGATAAACATATTAACTTAACATAAATGGTTTATTTTAGTATGTAAGATAAAGTAACTTAAACACCTGTGAATGTTTATAAAACAATGCAAAATGTTGAGCAATAACAAAATATGAATGTGTTAAATCGATTAAAACTTCTTCATGAATAAAATCGATTGTTAAAATAAACCGAATCAGTAACGCATCAGGGTATCACTATTTTAATTAGTACTCGAGCTGTCAAAAGTTAAATAAACGATTGGAACAATTATATAGTCCGTTCGCAAATACAATAATGCACTGAACCATCAATGTCCGCCGGCTTAGCCACGCCCATTAACCAATCAAATATCGTTCCTAATTAGAAAGTCAAGTTCATAGTGACCAGTTGAACGCATTCTTTCAAACGCAACGGTTGTGTCCTATCCGTTACGTGCTTACTGAATTAAGTTGCACTGATGACTCACTGCATTTTTAACGCGAACGAACTAGGTCTAGGTACAGTCGAGGTCAAAGATATCTTTTTTTATATTTTCAGATAGCATACAGTGAAAAGGTATTATACTAAAGTGTAAAGATATAGCTGTACCAATAGGGTTTTTGTAAGGGTCCTTCTAATTTTTTGTTTTCGTTCTATCTCTGCAGCGGTTACGCATACAAACCTCAAACTCAGAATAATAATAGAGTCAAGCGTGAGTCGGTCTTAGGGAAGACAATGAAACTTTGTGGATAAAATTAAACTTAAAACGTTTGTGATATGGGGAACCCCCTTAATTTTTAGTTTAATTTATTTTTTATTGATAGTTGTTGTAGTGGGAATAAAAGGTTCTCAAGATACAGCCATGTGACAGATGGACACCGAAGCGACAGTTAAGGTTCCGTCTTTTACACATTAGGACACGGTAAGTACCCTAAAAAGGACAATAAGTAATAAAAAAATTACTCATTTCCTTTAATTACCTACTGATTTGATATTTCAGTTTTTATTTTCAAAATATCCCTTAATCCTTTCTTTCATTCTTTCTTTGAAAAAAAAATACAAGTACAAGACAAGCTATGAGTACTAAATTAAATTTCGAGTCACTATTCGTTTTATCCGATTTGTTGAGCGCCTACGGTTTGGGCAGATAATTTTATTAAAAATATTAATGTTATTTTCATGCGTGCCTGTATTAATTTGAATCCGTGTTTGCGGACGGCGCTACGCCGTAGCTGGTAATTTCGTAGCACTGCTACGCATTCAGACGCGAATAAGTAGAGTAGGTTTTTGACCGAATTTTTATTTTATACATTTATAGGGGTGTTCAAACTTAACCCAACCTGCTAAAACTTATCGGATTTTTTTTACCTTTACAAATACCTTTTGGTGTTTTAATAAACTATGCCGAAGTTACGCGCCCGAAGTTCCGTGGCTCGTTTTAAGTACCGACATTTCGGCCAATATTTAGCTTCAGCTTGATTACGCGTACTATTTCAAATACTAGCGCTGCATACGCCGAAATTACGGCCGTGACCAGCCGCGGAACTACGGTATAACGCGCGACCAAAGTTTCATGTGTAATTACGCTAAAATTCGGTCGTATAATTTCGGCAGTGTTCGCTTGCGCGGTCTGGCACTTAAAATGTGCAACAGTTTATTTGTAAGTGTTCAATGGGTTGCTTCAAAGCGATGGCGCACAAAACACTGCAAACAAACGTTAATAGGTACCCAATTCAAAGTTCGGAACTCATTTGTCGCGACTCGCGAACTCGTTTGTAAGGAGCTGAGAGGCTACTACGAAATTCGAAAATCGAAGTTCGTATCGTACCATCCCGCTAACGCTAATATTATTTAATACGAGAGTGAGAGGGATAGTACGTACGATATGAAATTCGATTTTCGAATTTCGTAGTAGCTTCTCTGGGCCGTGGCTGCCGGCATCACATTGCCACGCAAAACCGTTACAGGGTTCGATCCCCGGGTCGGGGCAGATATTTCTGTATAAAACAAATGTTTGTTCTTGAATCTGGGATTGATATTTTTAAATGCGAGAAAGAGAGAGATATGCGTGTAACAAGGCAATGGCTTTAATCCTGCGTACGTTTGTTACCTACTTATATTTAATATTGCAGTGACACTCTTGTCCTGGCCTTAACATTATGGCAAATAAAGTTATTAGGTATGCTAAATGTGTGTTATGTAAACGTAATGCTTTCAAAAGTCATTCACCTTGTTGTTATGCTTAACTTTCATACGAAGTGTTTATACTGGTTGAATGGAACTCGTTATCGTTAATTTTACTAGGTACATGCGCGAACGAAATTGTAGGCAAAAACTAGTCGATAAAATAATAATGCCCATGAAATAGAATAGTAGAAATTACGTCACACATCCAGGGGGGGGGGGGGAGGTCAGGCGGTTGTGACACAGGAACAAAAAAATGCAAATTTCATAGCAATACGAGTACGTGTGGTGTGACAAGGGAGAGGGTGCTAATACCAACCAAACCCCCGACTTTGTCACTTCAAAGTACAGTATCTAATAAACGGCTGAACTGATTTTGATAAAATATGTCTAAAAACCATTGCTAGAAAACCAGCTTTCAAATAAAAAAAAAACAATCAAATCGGTCCACCCGTTTAAGACCTACGGTGCCACAGACATACAGACAGACACAAAGACATACATAGTGGTCAAACTTATAACACCCCTCTTTTTCGTCGAGGGTTAATGATCTTAATTGGTGTGACGTACAGTCGAACAAACAGAATCATGACGTGACTCAGGGTGGAACCGTAGTGGACCTTTGCTCTACTAATGTTATATTGACATCTCATACTTTTGTCAAGGAAATCATAGTGAAATTGATTGTTAAAAGGTTCCACCCCGGGTCATGGTTCAGTTTCTTTGTCTGTACTTATGGATGGCCCGTAATGAAAATGCCAAATATTTAACTCCGATTTACGTCCGTAGCCTTGTTTGCCTTTATCTTCCGCTTGTTGCGTGATGAGCGAGAATACCCGCCCTATTTTACGATAACCCTATACCTGTGCGTGTGTGCGTGCACCTGCACGCGTCCGTGTGCGTGACGAAGTAAATGTTCGAACGCGGGCCCGCTGCAGACCCATTTAAAACTAATAAGCAATAACTCGGAATTATCACATGCTGTTTTGAACTTTGCTAAAACGTGTCAAGATACGAATTAGGATGTGTTTCCGTTTGTAGTTATGGCTTTCTGTGTTATGTGGGCGTGCGACGTTTTAGCTAACGATCGATATAAGCGAAGCGACCCTCCGTGACCATTACCGCTATTTTTTGTCATAAAGGCTTAAATTTAGACACGGTAATTAGCAAACACTGCTAAGAGCGTTTATACCTGCTCAGCTGGCAACGTTGCATTTTTGTTAGTTTTCTCGATAATTCCATAAAAATTTAATGAGAATTAATCAGACCGCATTGTTAATTTTCATTAATTTTTTATGGATAAATCGAGAAAAACTAGCTCAGCGGGTATAAACGCTCTTAAAAGAGATTGTTTTCCCAAAAACCATTGGCAATAAGTTCGTACTCGTACCTATTTAAATTCTCTTTGCCTTATCCTAATTCCGGACTTGAACAAAGGTATGTAAGACGGCCTAAAAGGGCTTTGGGCGGTTCTTTTTAACCCCCGACGCAAAAAAGCTGTCTGTCTGTAGCTCTTAAACGGGTGGACCGAATTTAAAGAGGTTGTTTATATTTGAAAGCAGGTTTTCTAACGATGGCTCTTAGGCATGTTTTATCAAAATCGATTCAGCCGGTTTTGAGATATTGAACTTTGAAGTGACAAAATCGGGGGGGGGGGTTTCCAACTTATTGTTGGTGAGGTTAGGTTATTGTTAAAGCGTTTTAAATCTAGATCTTTCATTCGATCGCATGACTACGAGGGTAATCTTACTAATATTTATTTATTATACCTGTATGGTGACAGTTTGAGAGTGTTTATTACTCCTTTACGCTATAACCTAACCAACAAAAGTCGGGAAACCCTAATTATGCACTACCTAGCTGTTGCCCGCGACTTCATCTGCGAAGAATTCGTTTATCCCTAACCCGCGGGGACTATGCTGATTTCCCGCAAAATAAGAGTAAGTTAATTTAGTATAAGTACCTACTAATATTTTTTTATCTAAGTGTCGTCGGTATCGGGAGACCGCTAAGGTTAACAGGAAACTAAAGTACATATGTTGTATTTTTTAAATTATTAACCTTAGCGGTTCAACCTCGACGTTGTTGAGAAAGGAAGAATTAGAAGCACGAAATTTTACGCCGTTGTTTTGTATTCAACGTAAATGAAATCCTCGATCTAATTTCCCGGGATTTCCATTCAACTGCTAAACCTAAGATACAAATAGTTTATATCCAAAAATATTAAAGACGCAGAATACATTTGTACTGACCCCCACACTAGGCAGGCCTGTCCCGTGGGGTAAAAAATACGATTTACAAGGAACAATGGTTAGCGGCAAATGGCAACTATGTTTAAGGAACAGAAACAATAAAGAAAAATATTTAATTTGCCTCTAAACAAGAATACATAACCCAAAACTAAAAACGTAATCCAAAACGGTTTTTTACTGTGTTTTAGGTTTGCGCATTTAATAATTATGTTGTAGGAACTCTTAATCATATTATAATTAAATTTTAAACTTTTAATAACATTACCAGCCATTCGCTAACGCTAACAATGGCGCATAATTATATGCCAAACTCATCACAATCGGACAAATTTTTGTATCTGCTCATTAATAAATTCAAATTGAATTTAATGAAAATTCCGCAGCAAAATTTTCGTGACGTTGACGTGTAATTATTTTTTAACCCAAAGAGATAGATCTTTAAAGGGTTTTGGAGAATAGAGATAATAATAGGGTAGATCTCGCCATAAAACAATAACGACAGGATTATTAAATAGTAGATTGTACAACAAGAGCATAAAACGAGCCATTCCACCCGAAACGTTCATAGCCACCCGAGCCGGTACGGCGAGGGTGGATAGACACGTCGATGGGAAAACGGGTTTAATGCTCGTGTTTTACACTCTGCTTTTCACTTCGATGGTGAGGAAATTAAATAACACCAGTGGAAACATTGTTCACTTACTATCTACCTTTTATTGTCCTTGCATTACTATATAATAATTATATATTTTTTGTTTTATTGATTTATTTTGATTGATTTAATTGATTTTTAGTTTTATATAAATTAAAAAATATATCCAAATGCTTCTTTGTTTGTGGCTGTTTACATCTGATTGCCTTGGTTTTAGACGAAGATTTCACTTTATGCACTAGAGCATAAAAGTCATTTTATGTCGCCTAGATCCAGCATAAATACGAAGTTTACAAGCATGGAAAGTTAAAAACTTTCATGTATTTATTAAAATATGTATTCATCTATATTAGTATGTTTATCCGTTACCTAGTACCCATAATACAAGCTTTGCTTAGTTTGAGACTAGGTTAATTGATGTCAATTGTCCTTAAATACTTATTTATTATTATTTGAAAGGTATTTTTATTAAAAACTTTTTTATTTTACGTAGGACCTGGCGGCAGTGCAGTATACTGCGGCCGCGCAACACACTGCAACGACGACGTCGGGCGGACGACGGCGCTCGGCCGGCAGGCCCATGCCTAGTCGCTGCGACCCCGACGAGTTCTCTGAGGCGCCTAAGTCTATAGGTGAGGGAGTCGCTCGTGCATACTTTAAATATGTGTAAGTGCTTGAACTAGTGGTAGAGTAGGGGCTACGACGACGACGTCGAGACGACGATGACCTTGGGGCGACGACGCTAAGCTGGCTGACCCGTTTTGAGTTGCTGTTTTGACGCCCAAGTCCATAACCAAGTGATTTGTTATATGCAAGAGTGTGAGGGCTTGAACTAGCGCTACAGTTATCAAGTCACGTTATCCTACTAAAATTATAAATGCGAAAGTCTGTGAGTGAGTGAGTGAGTGAGTATGTTGGTTACTCCTTCACGCTGAAACGGCTGGACGGATTTAAATGAAATTTGGTATGTAGATAGCTGAATATCTGGTATAAAACACAGGCTACTTTTTATTCCGATATTTCCACGGGATAGAGATAAAATCTCGGAACAACAACCGCTAGGCTTAGAGTCATGAAATGTGATATGAGTTTTAATGGAACGTCAATGAAAACCACTATTTAATTTTCGAGAATTCTCACGGGAACTTCAGCTGCTAGATCTAATGATTTACGTGTGCGAAGCAGCGGGTACACACTAGTTCTTTTATAAATATAAATTGGTCGAGCGCTTCTAGACAATGACACTTGCACGATCTTTCAATGATTTACAAACGGGGCTTAACAATAATTAGTGTTTTTGTTAATAGCTCGGTCGACAGGCCGCCCCATGCCGAGCAGGCATGACCCTGAAGAGTTCTCTGAAGCACCTACGAAAGCTATAAGTAAGTACCTATGAAAGCTATACTTAAATAAGTACGGTCAAGGGCATAAATATATGTACGTTACCAAGACATCAAAAATAATCTAAACACCTTTATGCCACTAATCATAAGGTCGATGTATACATATATTTGACGCTATGGCTGTATATATATTTATGCCCTTGACTGTACCTAATTGATTATTTATTACTAGGGATGTAATGGAACGTAACAAATTAGTGCAGAAATTGAAAAACGCAACCTACCTCTGCCTCCGCATTCAACTCCGGCATATTTTTTTTATTAGTTTATACAGGATGTCCCGTAAGTAGTACGACAAACTAACAAGGGAAATGGATGTATGAATGGACGGATGTATGTCATCTATCCAAATATATAAAAAATACTATAGTAGGTACAGATAGGTAGGTATAGTAGGTAAGTTTTGATTTTTTTTCAAATGAGTACCTACATTTTTACACTAAGATTTTGAGTTGTGACATTCGTAATTGATTATATTTTGCATTTAATTTTGTTGGAAAATAATTAAGGATAGTTCTACAGATGCAAAAAAACTTTTTTTTTTATTTGAAGGTAAATTTTTCCTGTAAACTTTGGTCAAGTTTTGACCTATTTCAGTGTAAAAAAAATACAAGACTACTGTTTAGCTTACGTACTAGCTTAAAAACATGTCCATTCTATGGACATTCAAAAATGATAGAATAGAATTTAACAGAATTCAGCAGCTATGCAAAACTAAGTAAAAAAAATGAACTCACGTTTTATAAAAAAAAGTGCTTTTTGTGTTTCAATCCAATTTATAAAAAGTGTACACAAAGACACCATTAACCCGACCACAGACATTTAGTGATGTGAAAACCTATAGCCTATTGCAAAATAATTAATCTGTTCAGTATATCGATTAATTTAATATTGAATAGATCAAAGTATTTTTTTCTATTTTATTATTTACAATAGGTACTTGATTTTAAGACCAAGTAAATCAGACCAACAGCCACAAAACAAAACATTTTTAATTTATATAAATCTAAAATATCAATCCAATCAAGCAAAATAAATGAATAGAACTAAAAATGTATAATTATATAGAAATGCATGAAAAATAAAAGGTAGTTACATAGTAAGTAAGTACGAGTTAACAATTGTTTCCACTGTTGCTATTTAATTTCCTCTCAATCGAAGTGAAAAGCAGTGTAAAACTCGGGCATTAAACCCATTTCCCCCTCGAGGTGTCTTTCCTGCCTTTTCGTACCAGCTCGGGTGGCTATGGGCCTGCACAGACGGACTGCATTCCAACCGCAACTGCCGACTGCCCATACATTTGTCGCTGCAGTTCGATTGCAGTCGGCACAACTGCACTCTGACTGAAATTGAAATGTATGGGCAGTCCGCAGTTACGTTGCGGTTGTAATGCAGTCCGTCTGTACTGGCCCTATATGAACGTCTTGGGTAAAATGGCTCATTGTTTGCTCTTGTTGTATAATCTACTATTGTTTATGTATAGGCGTATATAGAGGGGGCCCGGGTCTAGTGCCCACCCCAGGATGTTGGGCTACCGATTCAAAATTCTATAATACTGATATTCTGATATCTTCACACAACAATCCAGGCCAGCCCCCCCCCGTACGCATTTTAAAAAATGCTACGTATTTAAAAAAATGGAACAAAAACTTAACCGGCTAAATCCGGATTATTCTTTGACCCATTTTCAACGTAAATCCATTGGTGGAATTCGGTTCTCGGATTTTACTTACTCAACTGCCTCCAGCGCGTGGTTTAAATAGCCGTGTTTGCTTAATTACTTGTATTCATGCATTGAATATGGATTTGACGACCGGGTAGCCTAGCGCCGACACAAGGTCGGAGAGAAACCTACCTTTACAGAAAACAAATTAGTAGCGTTTTGTTTCGAAAAGAGGGTCTATATTGCGTGTTGTGATCGCGAGTATTAGAAACGTTAGGCAATGCGACCTCAGGTTTAAACTGCTTCGAGTGGCGTACTTTTGCAAATGTGTCGTAAGTTATTATTTTTGCCTAAACGTGCCTTGCCATTTTACCTATTCAGTGAACACTTAAAAATTTTCTCAAAATAAACTCAAAGCCGAGAACAGGAAATGTATTATCACCCAATGAGCTTGCAGCTTTTCACTCTTTGCCTTAACGCGGAAAAATGACTCGGAGTAAATTGAATGAATGATTTAAAATATTTTGGTATCGACATAACAACATTTTATTTTTACTCATATGAGTATAATATAATAATAACTGTAGCATTAGGTATTTTCAGTTACTTATACATATATTGTGTATCTACTGTGTGGGTGTGGCAAAGTACCAGAACAAAAACAAAATCAAGTGCGGGTAGTTTAGTTTGGAAAACAGCTGGAGTAACAGTTTTTTTATTCTGAACTAGACTCTAGGCCTATATCGCAGAAGAACCCATAGCAGTTTTATTTATGCCGCAGTACTTTCGGCTACTATGTATATTGCCGAGAGTGGCTCCAGTAAACAATTTAGAGAGTTAAGCATTCCAGTTCTAAAGGTCGATATCAAGGCAGGTAGCATTTGAAAGAGCGGAATTTGAGCTAGTTTCCGAACTAAGCATTCGCCGATAAACTACGTACCTATACTAAACTTCCTTTATCGGAAGCTCGCTAAGTTTCCGTATGCTAATATTGAACCGGTTCAAAACGTATGTGGATTCCGAGCAAATTGGCTGTGATAGACGAACGAGTGAACGTATAAGGGGTTCTGTTTATACGTATATCATTTTGAGGTATCAAACCCTATAAAAGCTTGGATTCTTTTTTCTTTTCTGCAACGCGTTTTCACTAGCGTCGCCTATCTATCAACGAATCGTGTCAACTCAATTTTAAAATCAAGGAGACATCACAAAGCACTCTAGCTCGACCAATGATGGTACCACGCGTTTTCCCTTCCGCAAATAATACGACATGCAATCGCCACATTGGTCGTGGAGAAAGTATTATTGTGTGCGTGTTTTGCATTTATAGGGTCACGGCGCCAATGACGGACATGTTAAGCACAGTAATACCCAGTAATGGACAACAAGGATTCAATGCCTTATATTCACTATCATGAACTTCACTAGTTAAAATCATCAGTTTGAACATCAGTGTTATTAGTTTAAAAAAAGTAGGGTCCGTTTCTTAAAATTTGGGTTAGCGGAAAAAAACGGTATTGGTTCTTGTCCATGACTGGTGCTATTACTTTGTGATGGTTTTGTTTTTTGGTATAAATTACAAACGTAAGGAACCTTGCATAATAGAACAGCATGTCGTCAATGTGTAATTCAAAATCTCTTTATTTCGGAACAGAAAATCATCCTTAAAACATTAGTAAGTACTTAGAAACTAGGTTAGGTTAGGATGAAGTTATAAAACTTAACTTAGGTAGGTACAGGAAAAAATTACAATAAGTACATTAAGATAATATTAAATTCAAATGAGTAATACTTCCACAAAAAATAGCAAAACAATCCATCCATCCATCCATCTATATAAGACACTACTTATTATAAACATCTTAACATGTACACATATATACATCTATACATATAACCAATTGGTTGACGTGTATAAAGTATTATTATTTATTTGTTATGTGTATAGAATTCTCTAGTTAGTAGTAGTTACTAAACACTGTTCAAACTGGTTAATGCAAAGTGAGTTTCGATAACATCATAAGCTTAAGTGAAATCACATATTGTTTAGTATAAAAATGTAAACAAAGCTGCAAACGGATAGCAAATGGAATCAAAGCAAGGCAATATATTTTAATTATTCATTAGCGAGGTCCTGAATACTTTGAGTGCCGCTATTTAATCCCTTTAAAGGTAGAGGAATTTCTCGCAACATCTGCGAGCCATTTACAAATCGAAAATGAATTAAAAAATATAATCCTACTTATAATAGATTGAAAGAACATCGCAGGCTTCTATTGTTCATGGTCGAGCATCGACTCACGAATCGAAAATTTAAGCTGCAGGGCTACTACGTATCGTACCGTCCCTCTCACTTTCATATTATATAATATAAGTGTCGGCGGGACGGTAGATAAGAACTTTGATTTTCAAATTTCGTAGTAGCCTTGCAGGCTCCTATTTCAGCAACGTGACTATTGTCAGTGAGAATATATCGAGTGACAATGAATTATTTGTATCCGAATTTAATGATACCTTTATACTCGTATTTTGTGGAACAAGAATTGTTTTACTTAGTCGACATTTATATGTGTTGTCGGTAAATCTTGTCGTGAGATGAAGCTGTATGAGGTAACTGACAGGAAACTGATAGCGGGTAAAACGCTCGTAGAACTACCTTTATGCTTTCATGTGTGTTGGACAATAAGGACCTGGATCCATGTGAATTTGTTAGATGTTCTCCAAACTCGCGAACTGTTTTAGGGCGAGACCGAGGAGAGTTGTGACAGAGTAGAGTAGTGACAACGTCTATTTTTTGGATATGAACTGCTAGCAAGCTCGCAATAGTGCGTGTTTTTTAAAATCTTGAAGTATCAAACGCGTGCTGTTGCAAGCTTGCTAGCAGTTAATAAGTTTCCGGAAATTGACGTTGTCACTACTCCCCTCTGTCACAACTCTCCTCGGTGTCCCCTGACGTTCGCATTGTTCCAGCATCGGTGCTATCGAAACCGAGCCGCTCGACAGTGAAGAAGCACGTCCAGTTCCCGGACGAGCAAAGCTGTATCGAAGAAGCGCCGGAGTTAGCTGCCGAACTCACCGAGGAAGCAGAAAAACCAGGTGCGTTTCTTTTTGACAACAGTTCGGTAACCCAGTGGTCGAGTGGTTGGAGGGAAAACCTGACTACAAAGCTAAGTTTGAATTCGATCACCGCTCGGAGCGGATACTTGTATATGTTTGTTCACGAATCTTGGTTACGCAATATGATTTTTTAAGAGAAGGAGGAAAACGAGCAAGGGGGTCATCTGATGGGAATTGATCGTCACTGCCAATGAGTACTTTTTAAGAAAGTATAAGCCCTTTCCTTGAAAGCCCCGGTCTCATAGTTGTCCGGAACACTGCTGACGGAAGTTTATTCCACAATTTAAGTATGTATCTATCTATTTAAGTATGTGCACAAGCATTGCTTAACTTGGGACTAAGTAAATTATTGGTGTTACTTCTCCCGTGATAATTATCAATTAAGTATTTATTTTATTTTTCATCACACTTGCTCGTAAAATCCAAATTTTAATGAAATATGATTTTCTCATTCGCAAACGTACTGATCTTACTACATGGACCACCACATTTCATAAGGTAACGATTAGCCTAAGGTACAATATTTAAAAGTTGTCTTTTACAAATATAAAATTTTACTTAATGTGATTTGTATGTGTACTAGATTACAACATCGACTCGTCTCGGTAGACTCTCGTTCGCCTTATTTACTTACATTGCTTCGAATCCTGAGTTCAACTTGCAATCCGAAAATCCGCTATAGTGTCTGAACTAATGTTAGATACCACTAAATTTCAGTTAACTTTTACAAACTGGGTATCAATTGATGTCAATTTGGGTCGGGTAGTTGGTAAAGTTACGTTTTTTGCTATTTAGTGTCTGGGCTTTTACTTGTAATACGGTAGAAAAAGTCACTCAATCCGCGGCCCAAATCACTTATTGGTAATGAAGCCAGCCCGAAAGGAACGAGATGAAATCTTTTAGATAGCGACCTTTTATAGTCCGCTGAAAACGAACCACTCGGCGTTATTATTACTAACCATATTACATTGAATATAATAATTCTATTACCCTTTCTTAGAAAGGAGTACTCGTGTATAGAAAAAATATATATATTTTAAATTACAATAGTATTATTATAAGAAAATGTATAGTGAATATATAGTGAACTATTACTGCAAGATAGAATATGTTGCGTGATTAGATTTTGTATAAACATTCCACTTGTACAGTCGAGTTTTTTTTATTATTTAGCAAAAATTTGATCAAAATATGTGAACACGACTCTATTTTTATCGGCGTAGAAGGTAAATAATAAACGTTTCTTATTTCTTACTTTTATCTCACCTGATGATAAGTTAGTTTACGAAAATTTGATCAAACACAATTTAGGTCAAATGTGATTTCGGACTGATAATACTAAGGTTGGGTGTCGGTATGTATGTATGTACACATTCCTCAGCTTAGTTGGCCCGGGAAGGCAAATAATAACGTCCTCGACTTTGCTGGAATCTTCAATCAAATCGACTACAGCAGGATCAGGGTTCCGTCACGCAATCGACCCTTTCTATCGCAAACCTTCGAGTAAAATGCTCAAGATAATTCTCAATACCTACTTTCTTTCCATATTATAAAACGAGAAGGGTAAGTATGGAGTAAATAATAAATATTAACCCGATCCATTTACTGCACTAATTTTCAAACAGAGCTGCAAGTAGGTACATAATGTGTGTAAAGCTAAAAGTGAAATTATAAATATCATAAAAATAAGCACTTCCGAAACACTAACAAACAGTAATAAAATTTATTATAATTAATTCGCGATCATTTATTTTTTTATATTTTAGTTCGTAGGTAGGTAAATATAACATTGCAAATCTTTGTAAGTTGGATTAACCCTGTTTCAGAAACAGAAATATCACATTTCGACATATAACATTATATCGATGAAAATAATGCTGGCAATGTTTCAGTACCGACATAGGCCATCACATAATTCCCATTACTCAGTTAATTTCATGTCATAACATAGCATAGCATAGTGGCTGCAATGTTTCAGTACCGACATAGGCCATCACATACATTCCCATATTACTCATGTTGATATTTATTGTACCTATTTCTTGAAATCTGATAAAAAAGTGTTGAGAACAATGACGGCGGTACAAACTCCTGAATATTCACCGCACCGTTGCAATGTTTGCATACAACACATAAATTATTACCTATGCTATGTTATCACATGAAATTAACTGAGTAATGAGAATTATGTGATGGCCTATGTCGGTACTGAAACATTGCCAGCATTATTTTCATCGCCTTCATTACGCTGAAGTTTGAAAGAGAACGAGAGCCTAGCGAGTGGGCGAAACGATAGTTGACACCTACGTATCACACCCAACTGAAGCGATAGCGAGTGATGTTCACAGTGATGCTTGTTTTATCCGTGTAATGTATACCTGGCCTTGACGAGTTCCGTTGGCCATCTACGGTCTTCATCATCAGGTTCAGTTCACCAAATAATACTTTCTGAATGTAAATGCTCGGTTGCTCTCGATTTCCCTAGAATCCCATCATCAGATCCTGCCTTGGTGACAATAGGACAACTTCGGAAGTTTGTTCTTTAGAGGAATTGTGGAATTATCGCAACAAACGCACACAAAAAAAGATATACAAGTGAATCCGCCTCCTTTTTTTGAAGTCTAGCATTAAGCGGCAGTGTTATATTACACTTGTGATGTTACTCGCATTTCACATGTCTATTAAAAAGTCTCGCTTGATATTCCACGGTAGCCTTTGAAGTGCTCTCATATGCCTCTTGCTTTACCTACCCAGCATACCCCCCTATATGTATTATATTCAGAGGTCGGACAAATGTGCGCCATTACTCGCAATATTATGGACATGACTCCAAAGATTAATTAATTGATTTATTACCTGTAATTTAATATTTATAGGTACTTCAAGCAAGACAAATAAACACAAGATAAATAAATTAAACACAGATTCCTTATTGTGTAGAGTTATCAAAGTACTTAAATAAAAAGTATTTTTTCTAAATTTTCCGTGGTTACTTTATTCCATTCCACATTTACCTTAATAAATCTACACAATAACTTCTTATTTTAATTGATTTATTACTGTCTTGCGAAGTACCTATACAAATTAATTTACAGGTAAGAAATCAATACGGAATATTATACAAAACTCTGCGCAGGGGGCGACAATAAAGTAGCACAAACCGTAAGTAAATCGCCATGACAACGTCAATTCTCTTTATAGTTGGTCGCCATGACGGACTATGACATATTTATTATTAAAAAAATAAATAGTAGATCATTGTCGTGGCCTGGAAGTAGGCAATTGCTGACTGAGTATGAGTATTAAACGGACGAGCTTGCGAGTCCGTTTAACTAATACGAAGCCAGCAATTGCTTTTCCAGCCGAGACTAATATAAAGCTTTTCTCAAAAGTGGTGAATAATTCTGAAATAGAATAAACTTTTTTTTTTAATTTTATTCCAAAATTTTTCTTATGCTTTCCCGCCTTTTTTCATTAAAAATAAACTGCAGGTGTATTTTTCCACCGAAAACACCACAAGCTATTTCAGACCAAATAGAAAAAGTCCGGAGTTCCAACAAAATATCTGATACCGGCCATTAGACTTGGCTGTATACGACTTGTGCCAACATTTCCATGGCCTTTTTAACTTTAAAAAAAATGTGACTGATTGCAGGCGCGCTAATTCATTATTGTCGAGCTAGCGCGCCTGCAATATTTTTAACTTTTTAATTTTTCGCTGACCATAAACTATGCACTTCACCTTCTGATATGTAAAGAATAATGTCAACTTTTACGGACATTTTTGAGAAAATGATATTTACATCGATACTTAGTAATGACAGAGCTATATTTCCAAAATAATAATTGAAATAATATGATATTAAAGCATCCTAAACACATTTAACAGACATTTAAGACATTCAAAAAACTGTTTACGGTTTGTACTACTGCTGCATTCTGATGGCTGAACATTGCAGTAATATTCCCAATTAATGTATCCGTTGGATTACTTACACTTTATGCTCGCAGATATATCGCAGAAATATCCCTGAATTACGATTCAACTTCCGTTACTATACTTAATGGTTTACGTGTGCGAAGCCGCAAGAAAAGTCTAGTAACATAATAATGTACATTATGTGCCCACGACAAATGCTCGCACGGCATCCTCAGGCGAAGGGCCACTAAACTTTGATTGAAGTATGGGCTTACACTAAGCCGTATTCTATTTGGCAGGTACAGCACGTACACAAGTTGTTTACGGTTTAGAAGTTTACTTAGTATTAAGGTACGCAAAAGACAGGTCGCCAGGTCGTTGGCCCCAGCTATTTAAATAAATAAGCTTAAAAAGTTGTTAAATAAATAAATAAAAATCATTTAATTCGGAAAACAGGTTCCATATTCTATTTCGATCCAATTTATGAAAAGTGTAAACAAAGACGCCATGTATCCGACCACAGACATTGGAATTTGGAATACAAATTAAAACAGTTCTGAGACCAATAATAGATACATTTTTTGTCAACTCCAGCCTGTTCAATGAGTGTGGCGATGATTTTCTGGAAATCGAATTTTACTGCAAGCTATTTTTCCATTCGCAAAATGTTCCAATCTAAACTAACAGAAAAATAAAAATTGGAAAATTTTGCTAATGGAAATATCGCTTGCAGTAAAATTCGATTTTCAGAAAATCAACCCTCCGGGAAACAAACAAACAGAAATATATAAATTGGGAAATTTTGCGAATGGAAAAATCGCTTGCAGTAAAATTCGATTTTCAGAAAATCAACCCTCCAGAAAAAAAAACTAACAGAAAAATAAAGATTGCCTGTTGAGATTAACTGTTGCCCGTGACTCCGTTCACGTCTAATTCGTTTATTGTTGTGTCGCGGGAGCTGCGCAATTTTCACGGATAAAAACTATGCTATGTCCTCCCCTGGGACTTTTACTATCTGTATACCGAACTTCACCTAAATCGGTTCAGCGGTTAAGACGTGAATAGGTGCATGACAAACAAACATAAGTACAGACTTACCAACTTTCACAATTATAATTAATATTAGTGAGATTAACTTTGCTATTTTTCATATCATAATTTAAAAACAGTAATAAAACTTTTCGATTTTGTTAAAAACGGAAACGTCTTCCTATAAAATACCTAAAGAGGCCGAGGTAAAGAACATTATGCAAGAAACGGAACGTTTATATATAATATTGTTACCTCAAGAAATATTCTATATATTATTCATAGTTTTTAATCGCCAGTTTGGATCAAAATGTCATGACCTTTAATCATATACGATTTTCAGAACTAAAGCACTGCACCAAATTTGATGAAATTTGGAATTGAAAAAAGCTTGAACTTCATAGCAGTAACTACGAGTAGAATATTTTTAAACAGGGAATGAAAGCGGATGATACGAGTCCTCAAAACACAGTTATTAAATTATGTATAAATATGAATCGAATTAAAATTACGTAGCAAATTAGGTACGTATTAATATTGCGTTATTTTGTAAAAAAAATATGGCTTCATCTTATTACTTCTTTTATTCATCATCATCATCATCATCATTATTACGACTTCCCAAAAAATGTTTAGAACCCCTTCTTCTGTGACCTTCTAGAGTCCAATGTTATCCTGAATGGACTATCGACGACGACGATAGGTACAATGCCAAGAGATCTATATGGAAAGCGATAAACGCGCTTGCGCAACAAATCCAAACTTTATTTAATTAAAGCTCTATTCGTTTATACTCTAGCTTTAGCTATTTTGAAAAAAAAAACAAATAAATTTCAGTGAATTCGGAAATCTTCTGATTTTAGTTGTTTTTTTTTTCGTATCTCAACCTCTCAGACCACCAGTGGCCTCTTGTGTCTCTCCTAGACAAAGACCTGAGTCCGCTCGCTCCTGGTGGAATTAATTTTAGCGACTTTCTAGCGACTTTTGATTTTGAGTTTAGCGACTCGAGTTTCTAGGAGTTGGCAACACTGGCCCACTCTCGAACTTGACGCACTTCATCTTTGTTATTTATTGTTTAATTGACAAGAAAAAATACGAGAAAGTACAAGAAAAAATACTATATTTTCTGATAATCTTACTGGCGATCTAAGGCCACGTTCACACTATGCGGCTAATCGCGCTATTTTAGCGCGCCGTCCCTCTTATCCCTTTAACAGCCATTGTCTGAATTATAAGAGCTCATTTCGCCGCAGTCTTATAATTACGACAAAACACAAAAAACACACACACACATCACGCCTGTATTCCCAAATGGGGTAAGCAGAGCACACGAAACGTTACCGTTTCGAAGCGACTTATAGCAATTCTAAATAGGTTTAAAGTTTGACAAAAACGATGCAATAGTGACAGGTTGCTAGCCTGCCGCCTAAGACAAAATGTCATATAATTTCGGTGTAGGTAGCGATACGGGCGCGTAGGAATGAAAACGTATTGGCGGTTTAAAGGTTTTTCGCTTGAGAAAGAGACGGCGCGCTAAAATCACGCGGTTAGCCGCATAGTGCTGACGTGGCCTAAATATAATAATACTTTTTTTACCCTGGAAACTACCCGATTTTTCCCATGTTCCCCATACATAACCATAACCACCCTACATAACCAGCACTGGCAAGGGCTTATTACAGGATTTTATTAAGTTTCACCTGTCCCGATGTTTGTCATCAAATCTAGCAAATTAAATTTGATCCACATCCCGGTTACCCATTGAGCTGAAATTTTGCATGCCTACATGTGTAAATTGCGTGACAATACAATAATCTGGTAGCGACATCCTGGTAGTTCGGCCAGGATCGTTTCCGCAGGACGGAACTCTTCAACGGTTAATGCTGGCATCGACTTGAAATTTGGTATGCAAATGTAGTTTGGGTGGCAATGCAAGTACAGTCAGCAAAAAAGCTAGTATTAAAAAATATTTTTTTACCAAAAACTTATTTTCCGGTCGCAATTCTACGGTATCTAACACTTACTAAACACTAAATTGACGATAAAAGTGACCAATTGAATTATTAAAATTTGTTTAAAATATGAGATATTTGGCCCTTTCCAGTTCTGGTTACGTAAGATACTTATGTACCGGGAAAAAGGTGATTGTAGTACTATTTTGATCTAACAAAGATGTCTCTCCCGCAGAGAGCCGCGTCATAAGCTCCCTCTGGATGGAGTTGGAGTCAGACGCGCCGGCGCCGGAGCGCTGACGGCGGCGCAGCGAGCAGTTCCACCGGCCGGTGTCGCGCGCGCGCCTCGAGCGACGCAAGATGTCTGCCGCCGGGGTGCCGCCCGCCGACGACGACGCCTTCTTGTAAATAACACTAACCGCAGGGCTACTATGAAATTTGAAAATCGAAGTTCGAATCGTACCATCCCTCTCACTCTCGTGTTAAATAACGTAAGCGTCAGCGGGACAGCAAGATACGAAGTTCGAATTTTGCACTTCGTAGTATAAGGCCAGGGATTAGAGTGCGCCACAGAACGGTAGATCTCTTATATGTAGTGCGAACAGACCTTTCTGTACCAATGAGTCGCCAGATTGGACATGTTCTAAAATATGGTAGACTACACCGGTTACATTTAATGAGTTTGAGTTTGAACATGTCGAGCTAAACTAATTTAAGACGTTTGTTATCAAGATTTATTTCATGAAAAATGAGTGAGGCTCGTGGTAGTTTTATGTACCCGGTTTTATTGACGACACACTTTCTTGTTAATTTATTGGATTGATTACTGCTGTGAGCGATTTTTAGAGTACCCGCGCCTTAAGGGCGGTCTCAGATTAACGTTTTTTTCTGCGCGTATACGGTTGTGTTTTGCATACAGGCTTAGACGCACGGTAGATTAAACCAAAAGCGCGTTAAAAATAAAGCAATACCGCACCTGTACGCATGTACACGTGCTTCCAAAAACGAGCTTATATTAATTAAATAAAACGCTAGTCTGAAGCCCGTTAATCAGATAAATGAAACTTTTCTGACTATACTGATGACACTGACTGCAGAGACTACACTGACTACACGGACACTACTGCGGACAGTACAAAACGACGATGCTTTCTTAATTTACATGGACCACAAGTACTAAGTAGAGTTCTAAAAGTTTTACCTTTCTGTATCAATCGCTGGCGCCCTACAGGCCTGTGCTAATTATATTTGTCTGGCAACACTGATAACTACTTAAAATGTACTGTGTAATGTGTGTACTAAATTACTCATTATTCGAGCGTTTGAACTGCCTCATTTTCATGGTCACACTTTTTCCGTGGGCTGTAGAATTATATGAAATTTTCGATTAGGTACTTTTTATACGTCCTGTACTCCTCCTAGATTACCTGGAAACTGTAACAGTTCTACCATCATGTCAACAAAAATGTATCCACGAAAATCAAACGAAATACTGGAGTGGGTCTGACAACACTGGGGTGGCACTGACTAATACGAGCAGTATAAAATCTGGACGATTTTTCGGAAATAAACTTACCTACATTGACCACTGGCACTAGAACCAGCAATAGGGATGTTGACACCATTAAAAAATAATTCTAATACACAACTCCAGTAAAGAACGCTTTATTTTAGCCCTGAAAACCAGATTAATTTTCGATTAACTGCAAAATTAGATTTTTTGTTGCTTTAAAACAAATAAATAGTTAGTTGATTGAGTTGGCGAACAAGTGACGTCATATGTTGCTTGCTATTTCCATTCAAAGTCTATGGGAGAATTGTGTTTTGGCAGCTCATAAAAAGTACGTCAGTTGATTGGTGGAGTCAACATCCCTATTCTGTATCAGTCAAAGTATCAGTGGATCACCCGGCCCTACAAGTAGGTATACGCTGAAATATCTGTCTATTTTATCAACACGACCTCCGCAAAGTACCTACCGCCTGATTAATTAATATTGTTTTTGGTAATAATCAATTTCTACAATGATAAATAGTTACTTACTCATCATCATCATCATCAGTCGGAAGACGTCCACTGCTGGACAATGGCCTCCCTCTTTGAAGGCCACAATGAACCATAACTCGCTACTTGCACCCACTCGCCACTGTGCGGCTCACTGCACTATGCAACACGTTCGTGAGAGAAATGAGAATACTTGGTAAACTGTGAACAACAAACGAGCTAATAGGGTCCAGCGTTCAGAACACCGGAATTAAATAAGGTAAGGTAGCAAACACAAAGTCGTTAACGCGGGATATAATGTCACAATTTATCAATTAAGAGATCATTAGTCAATTTGAAATAAGACCCTAATCTCCGTTAGTAAAATGAAAAGCAAAATTTAAGCAATTGAAGCCCAAAGCTTCATTTAGATGGCGAGAGAAATATCATGCGAGTTTTATGCCGTCGGTCGACTGCGTGACTGTGAAATTTTATGTGATCCACTGTCAACGTCAATGTACAGTGAACCAATTTGATTCCAGGGCCACCATGGAAACTTATCATAGTAAATCATTTTGTTTTTCTACAACATTATTTATCGAATGACGTCGAATGTCATTACGACACGGTTCTGTAGTGACTGTCTGACCGAAAGATCTGTTTTGATTTTTTGGCCAAGAAATCCAGTTTCTGTCACGGCTTTGCCAAAACTCAGGCAGCTAAGATTAAATGGTATTTTAACAAAAACAATACTTTTTTGTCCCGAATTCGTTATAATTTTGAACAATGCTGACAAAATACCCACAATACTACTAATGTAAATAAGTGATGCCAATAAAATACCTACACTACTACTAATGTAAATAAAGTGATGCCAATAAAATATACCTATTTGAAGCGTTATGAAATAATGTTAAGAGTAGGTAGGCCAATGGCAGCAGTGGGAATTACACATATCTATAGGCTGAGATGATGAAACCTTTTAACAAAAAATGTTGGTAATTGTGTGTACTAAAAATACACTTACTTAATAAAGAGTCAGATATTTCACCAAATCACGCCCTAGCCCACGCCACGTGTCGTGTCATGTCGAACGTGCTATCTCGGAAAATGTATTTTTACGGGAACATTTTTTTTATTACCACATTTGAGTTTCGTTAGCAAACAACGTAATTTGAGACGAATGAGCCCCTTGAAAATCTGGAGCATGTGTTTTAGGTTTTTTTTTTACGACAAAACTGGGCTATAATCTATGCCTCTCACATTTGCTTTTAGGGAATTCTTTGTCAACTACACCAAAAATAAAACTGTTGTGTACAGTCACCAGCATTAATATCTGCCACAGCGGAGCGTGCAAAAATATCTGACACGTCCTTCCGGCCCTAGAAATAGAGGCGTATCAGATATTTATGCACGCATTTTGTGTCAGATATTGGTGCTGGTGACTGTACAATGTGATTACAGATGTGCCAAAGGAAACTATCCAAAATAGCGGAGTTTTTCGTATAAGTACCTAGGAAAATTTCGAAATATTTCTACCAGTTTTTTACTACCCACAATATCTTGTGAAAATTTTCAGCACATTTCCAACATTTTTGGAAATATTCCGCAACTTACTCATCTGTAGGTAACTGTGAGGTTTTTTTTAATACCACGTCGGTGGAAAACAGGCATGCGGTCCGCCTGATGTTAAGCAATTACCGCCGCCTAGGAACGCTTGACATCCGAAGTATCACTGATTGCGGTCATTGTGGTTCCACTGTAACCTGTACCTTTTACGTGGCGGCCATACCTACTAACCACTCGTATAACAGCAAAACAACCAACTACAGGGCACAGGCCTCCTCTTGGAATGAGAGGGCTTGGGCCGTAGTTCCCACGAGGGCCCAGTGCGGATTGGGAATTATACACTCCATTGAATTTCTTCACGTATGTGTGCAAGTTTCCTCACGCTATTTTCCTTCACCTTAAAGCTGCGATGTAATTAATTAGCATTTATACCGAAAAACTTAGTTCAAAAGCATCAAATGCACGGCCCTCTGCTTGAAAACCACTGGTCAAACCCCTAACCTACTACGACTTCAAAGACATGAATTGCCTAACAGGGATAAATTATTTAATTTTATTAATTATAAGTTGTAACTGTAACAAACTAAAAAGCAAGCTTTAGAAAGAAAAGCAAGAAAGAACATTTCAGTATTTGACAAAATTTGGCACAACAAGAAAAATAATAAATAGGTACCTACATCATATACACCTAAGAGTGTTAAAAATGAAACATCTCGCATTTATATTTAGTGCACCTGAATAGCGCAAATGTATATAAAAACGTAAATACATAGGAACCAACAACCCGCGTTTAAAATATTACTGATATGACCCAGATACTAACACATCCAGGTATTGGTAATCATTATGCATAATGTTAAGTACCTACCGGAGCGACCGAGCTTTGCTCGGGCTAAAACTTTATAATAAGCGTTTTCCCAGAAATATGACCTAGCCAAATCGATTTGTCATCCCCGAAAACCCCCACATACCAAATTTCAACGAAAGCGTTGGAGCCGTTTCCGAGATTCTGATTATATACTGAGCGGCAAAAGATCTGGCCCTCAAATGTATGCAGTAGGTTATAGGTGATTTTGTATGTGCATAGAGTGGGCCACATTCTATGCCGCTGAGTATATTATACAAGAATTGCTCG
Organism: Choristoneura fumiferana; assembly: GCF_025370935.1. Lineage (NCBI taxonomy): Eukaryota > Metazoa > Arthropoda > Insecta > Lepidoptera > Tortricidae > Choristoneura > Choristoneura fumiferana. Next base: position 38,219,060 of record NC_133472.1, read on the forward strand.
TTTAAAGGTATTAGAAGATTAAATAGATGAATGGCACGCACGCGGACCGTAATATATCAAAAATAGATACAAAGCATCGCATCCTTGGCCCGTACCCGCATATATTTTCATATAGTCCGCCAAAACATTCCCATGATTTAAGGAAGGCTGTCGACAACTTGTTTGGCAAGATTTACGGCCGGGGATTCGATTTGGAACTTGTTACTTTGAATCAGGTTAATACTTACCTATCGTAATATAAGGGCGGCGATTTTTCGAACAAACAATTATGGGCTTAAGAACGACCACGCAAGGATTATAATTATTAATCCCTCGGAGATATGGCTTTATTAATTAAATAGACACCTTCACAAACAACGATTACTCAGCACAGAGACAAACATCGTAAAATTAATAATCCCTAATATTTTACTCAGCGGAGACTTCAGGCGCTTCGGTAATAAAAATAAGGATGACTAATATTTATTGCTCATCGCACTCGTACTGAATTCTGATAAGATTTCATTTTTATTTTCTTATTCACCAATTAGTGCCTGGGCGGAATAATAATTTCTCGCTTATTATCTCGTTATTGTGCTTTAACTTGAATTATGCCGAATCCTGTTAAGAGCCTTTATGTAGATTTGTAGAAGGAAATTCAACTTCAACAAATGTTGTGGGTCTTAACATAAATTATTGCAATCTTTGATCATAATAATGATATTCACCGTGAAAACGGAATGCTTTAAAAATTCTTTGACGTTTAAGTTAAGTAGTCTGAATTCATATCGAAGAAGTATTTCTCGTCAAGGATATTAAATATGCAAACCTAAGCCAGTGAAGATAATTGAATGTGACGAAGAAATGTTTAGTTTTTGGTGGAACGTTGAAAGATTCCTTTTCCTGATTTTTGTACAAATAATTTTAATTAGGAACTGAAACGTTTTCTATTTAGTTGTGAACAAAATGCAGCAAAACCGGAATTTCCCCCCGACCTTCGCTAGAACTTTTAGTAGGTACTTTTGAACACCCAGTTTTAAAACTCAAAGAACAATTGTACCCATTGTCAAAATTTCAATTGGTTTTTTTCGAATGATCTTCCATTTTCAACTCAATTGTAACAGACAACTTCCAAGCTTTGGAAAAAATATACCAAAAAATTCCGTAGTAGAGATGGATGCTGAGATTGTACATGTAGGAATTTGCCAATTGGAAATTCGATTAACGTACTTAGACAGTCATTGATCTAGACTTTTAGCGACATTGTCATGGAATTCGATGGATTTCGATTTGTGATCTGTTACAGACTGATGGGACCTAGATGATGACAAAAAATATCTGATTATTCATTCTGTACCGAATAAGACATTTTTAATGCTCAATTCAGTCTCTCTTGCACAAAATAGATTTGATTGGTCTAGTTACGAACATTTTTATAGTACGCTCAGAAATATAATTCGCCCTCCTGACCCAATTTATATTTTCTCTGCCTACATTGATACAAGAAATACCGGTAGGCGAGGAGTATTCCAACCCCCGCGGCCGACTTCGTTCACCCATAAAATTAGAGTAACTTTCGCGATGATTTTTCTGAGGCAGAAACGTTTTTGCACCTGTACAATTGGACGAATTTGCATGAGACGTTTTAACTCCTCATGCGAGGATAGTGGTATCCAATTTCGTCATTTGGCAAAACCACGTTTGTCAAATCAACGTTTGGCAAAAAAACATTTAATAAAATGCATTATTTGTCAAACACTTGGTCAAGAAATACGAGTAGGTTAGTGTGGGTTGGAACTGAGACCGTAAGAAAAACTAACTTCTGCCTGAACAGTTGGTTTGGTTAGGTTAGAACTGCGATCCTAAGAAAAAACTAACTGTTGCCAGTACAGTAGGTTAGGTTAGAACTGCGACCATAAAGAATGCGAAACGAGAACAAGCCACGAGAACCAAATTCTACTAATTTAAACATGTTATGTAAATAGTTTATCAAATAATCATTTATAAATTGACATTTATCGAAAATACAAACTGAAATATAGATGCACAGAAAAACCAGAAAAATAAATAAAGGTAGTTATTTTTATTTTTCTGGTTTTTCTGTGCATCTATATTTCAGTTTGTATTTTCGATATAGGTTTTACGGGATGACCGTAAAAGTAACAAAAAATTTGGAATTGAAATAAAAAATACAAAAACATTCCAAAAAACCAATCTTAAATTGACATTTTGTAAAATAACTAGTTTGAAAAATTAGTTGTTTGGGTAATGGATATTTTTTAAATGATGATTTATTATAATATGATGTATTTGTAAAGTGACAAGTTTGTGAAAAGTATATTTATCAAATTAATGATCATTTGTGATTAGTATGAGCATTTTGTGATAAGTATGAAGTGGTTGTGAAATAATAACACTACACTAACACATACATGTCAGATAGCCTGGGCCCGATTGCATAACAAAATACAAGTTGATTATATTGATTTCGAGAGATTTTGTATCCAAATTCACTAATATTAGCTTAGCTTTATATATATATTAGCTTGCACCTATTTTATTATGCAATTGGGCCCTGATGACCATAACTAATAAAGTTCAGGAATGGTGAACTATATTACTGGGTCCTCCCACCTTGTGTCGTGTCGTAATCCTCATTACTGAAGGTCGTGACCTCCACGAATCATTTTCCGGACAATCGCTCTCCATTTGGCACGATCTTCGAGCGTGTATGATTTCGCGGACGTTTGTACAGGCGCAGCCAAGGTGGTCAATAATATCGGCACATGCACTATTATTAAGGTTATTATATAGGTTAATTCGAAGTGAAAGTCAAATTATAGAATTGGCTCCAGGGTCTATCTTACTATGATACAGAAAATTTGTTTGTAAAGATAGCTTGAGTTTGGGCAACAATATCTACTCGTACACTTAAAATCACAATCTACCTCAACTATTACGTAAAGTATCCCAACGTTCATCCCATTGAAACCTATCACTACTGAACCAAAATTCTTGTCACCGAGGGATGACGTCCTATTATTATTTTTGTCATATATTTCATTTCTGCTACTGATTCATGTGCTGTTACATTGTCCAAGAACATGTTTGTTTAAGACATTAATTTCGGACGAACTCAAGCCCCTAAGGCACAGGTTTAAACCTAGTTTAGGGGTCGAAAGCTCGACCACTTACTTAAGATCTTTTTGTACAAACTTAAGTTTATGTTACTTGTAACACTTGTTTTTGAGTACAATAAACATTTTTATTTATTTATTTAAGGTATTATGAGTTCTATATCGATATTTTTGACCAATTTGGCCGCTTAGAAATATCTGATTACAACTGTACCCATGTTGTCGCGGATCTGATCTGTCCATCGCATGGAGATCCTTCCCTTTGATCGCTTGCTTTGAACCTTACCTGTATTAGGAGTACTGGGTACTACTGTATTTAACATGTCCATGATTGGTGCCGTCAACCTACTACTAAGACAGAGATGATACTAAGCTGGTTTTAATCGTGCTGACTTGGCGGAGGCAGTCCCTTCAAGTCCCATGCCTCCAGATACATTTTCATTACTGAATTATAAATTAACATAGACTCAAATAAAAGTTGTTTTTTTAGGAGCCGGAACTCACGAGGTACTCGCAAATACTTGTTATAATAAGCATCTGTACAAGTAAAGGTGTGAAACTTACTTGCCATGCCGACGGTAAGTGCGTACTGTCGCTGAGTGCTTATCATAATTTTCCGCCAACTGTATTTTTATTTACAGCCTCGATAAAATTGGGGAAAATGGGATAAGTGGAAATTGCTCTTTATTTATGAGCAACTTGTGAAAGTAATGAACTGTTCTTTGCTCGATTTTTATGCACGAGTATACATTTTGGGTTTTGGCTAGTTTGTTTTCATTACTGCTTTGCCTGTAGTCAGACAACGGTGTTAGGCTGCGTTTAAAGGAGTGTGTTTTTCATGAACCAATAGAAACCCTTCATTTACCTATCCTCGCACAGCACAGCTCTACTGGAAACAGCTGAGCGGAGCGAGGTTAAGTAAACGAAAATGTTTCTATTGCTGGTTCATAAAAAAACAAGGAATCACAGCCTTACATTCTACGGTAGGAGTTAAGTGTCGTGGAGACTTTAGATTGTGTCATGACAACAATAACTAAGAAACTCATTATATCTGACAACAATAATAAATGGGAGCCGTGGTGGCCTAGTGGTTTGACCTATCGCCTCTCAAGCTGAGGGTCGTGGGTTCAAACCCCGGCTCGCACCTCTGAGTTTTTCGAAATTCATGTGCGGAATTACATTTGAAATTTACCACGAGCTTTGCGGTGAAGGAAAACATCGTGAGGAAACCTGCACAAACCTGCGAAGCAATTCAATGGTGCGTGTGAAGTTCCCAATCCGCACTGGGCCCGCGTGGGAACTACGGCCTAAGCCCTCTTGTTCTGAGAGGAGGCCTGTGCCCAGCAGTGGGACGTATATAGGCTGGGATGATGAACAATAATAAATGATTTGTAATAGACGGCTTAAAAAATAATGGTTATACATCGGAATAAAGAAGACTTCTGCTTATTGCATATACTAGCTACAATACAAAATATATTTTTTATTCCTCCATTTTTAATATCCACGCCATATTGAATTATTAAATACCTATCCTATGTCACTTCGACGGTTATGACGAATCCAATGATATTTCAAATGTTAAAATCTGTCAAATGTAAAAACAGATCATCTCCAATCTCTGCACTCTTAATCAGCTCATAGAAAAATACAATGAATATAATAAAGCTCTACCTGGCATTCATAGATTACACAAAATGTATATATTATTATTCCATCATGTATATATTATTCTATCATGAACATCAATACCACATTATTATATGTACATTAGTCTACTTAAATCTATTTACAATAACAGCGCAGCCAATACTAAACTTGATAATTTGTCTGGCCAGTCTTTCAAAATAGAAAAGGGCGTAAAACAAGGCGACTCGCTATCACTCCAGTTAGGTATTTTAAGGATTTCTAAGAGCCTGGCGTTGGTTTTGGAGGCTAAGAGTGTCGCCGACAAATGATTAACAAATCTTCACTTCGCCAACAACATAGTCATGTTTTGTTCCTCAGCCTCAGAACTTGAACTGATGCTCCAAGATTTCAGCTCCGCAAGCCTTCAGGTTGTACTTCAGATGAACCGAATGAAAACGCAAGTTCTGACCAATAGCATGAAACGTAGGAAACAGGACAAAAAGGTCTAAAGACGCATCGACAACGCCTGGAAAAGCTTCTGGTTCATGAAGGAACTGTTGTAGGGCAGCCTTCCATTGACACTAAGCGGAAACTCATCGACATGTATATACTGCCCATCCTAACCTACGGTGTTCAGACATGGTCCTTAACGGAAATTCAGAATTCCAAGCTGAAGGTTTGCCAAAGAGTTGTGGAACGCAGCATTTTAGGTGTCGGACCGACTCCAAAACACCACACTGCTCTTCAAGATATGCAATGGACATTACAATACAATACAACACAAAGACTCTTTATTGTACACCAGACATAGTAAGCGATACAGAAAACAGATACACAGAGAAAAAAATACAAGGTAAGCAATAGGCGGCCTTATCGCTTAAGAGCGATTTCTTCCAGGCAACCTTAGGTAAAACCATAGGTAAAATCACCGCGAGGCTCAAATGGGACTGTGCTGGCCACGTTTGCCGCATGCACCCTAAAAGGTGGGCACAGGCACCACACAGTGGAAGCCCCACGATGCCTATCAGCGCCGCGGCAGGCCAAGGCGGAGATGGCAGGACGACCTAGACGCGTTTTCCAGCGCCTGGCCAGACATAAGTACCAACAGGGTGAGTTGGAAATCCAGGGAAGAGGCCTTTGCCCAGCAGTGTGACATTACTTATAGGCTAATAAAAAAACGCTTCTATCGTTTAGAATGTTGTAAGACTGCAAAGTTACGCAAATTGATACTGACTGACCGATTAATGATTATCAAATTTTAATGTGAACTACTGCGAGTACTTCCACAATATCTACGTAGAGAGCTGAAATTTGGTAGGTGTACAGATAGTGTTTAGTGCGCACGTACTGATGGCCTTAGTGTAATACGTAGAAATATAAGAGATATCCAAGTGCCGTGATGGTAAAAATTGCTAAATCTGACGAGCGTTCTCTGATTGATGGTACACAAAAATCAATCTTAAGCTTAACTGCTATTAAAATGCATTAGTTTGACCGTGACCTTAAGTTTAGTGATGGAAAGTGAACTACTATGAAAATGTTTAACTTTGACCTTGACCTTCAGTTTAGTGGCGGGAACTTAACTTCTTGGAAAATGTATTACTTTGACCTTGACCCTCCAGTTCAGTGATGGTAACTTAACTGTTGTAAAAATGTACTAATCTGACCTTCACCTTTAGTTTAATGACGGAGACTTATCTTTTCTTTAACTGTACAATACGTTTAGAATTCATCCATTAGTCATACATAAGAAGTCAAAAATGTAAGGGCCCTTGCACACCGTGTTTTTTAATCGCACTATTGACGTGCGTTTGTAATTTGTATGGCTGATCTATGAAATAAAAACCGGTCAAGGGCGTATCGGACACGCCCGAAATAAGGTTCCGTAGCCATTACGAAAAAATTAAGTAATACTTTTCTAAGGATTTCGTATTTTATACGGAATCTTCCAAGTTTAGGTATATTTTACTCTTAAACTACTAATAATTCTCAAGCAAACTTAGCCGTTATAGTTTTCCTTGAAAGTTTGATATAACCATCCTGTTTTTTTTTTCAAATTTTTCTACCCCACTGGTTTAGATTTTAATGAAAATTTGCACTTTAAAGTTGAATATTTTGCAAACAAATTACTGAATCGAAAAATCGTCTTAGCAAACCCCTAATGGTAAAAATATTTTTTATTGTACCATTTTGTCGGCATAGTTTACATATATATCCGTGCAAAATTATAGATTTCTATCATTGATAGTCCCTGTACAAAGCCGCGGATGGACAGACAGACAGACAGAAAGACAGATATGGCGAAACTATAAGAGTTCCGTTTTTGCCATTTTGGCTCCGGAACCCTAAAAACGCGCTGTCAACACGCGTTTCAAAAACACGAGTCGACGGTGCGTTTAAAAAAAGCGATGTGCAAAGGCTCTAATAACCATAAGTTTTGTATCACTAGTTTAAGATCGGCTTCTATAATCTATTAATAGATTATAATAGTTTAATGTTAGGTACATATGTATGCCCCAGGCGGCGTGCTTATAGAAGTCGGCGGCCGCTCGTAAAATCCGCAAATCACGAAATTACTAGGCATATCGTGAAATGGCGCCATTTCATGATATACCTAAAAGTTGGCCAGGCATATCACGATGTGCCTGAGAAATAATACTGCAGATCGATTAGAGCAACGCATTCGCCGATATTCCTAGCTCTACTATACCGGGCACATCGAGATACGCTGAAAAAAAGAAAAATTTGGGTACAAAGAAACGTGAATTCGTTATAATTTGGAAACAACGCATCTATTGTAATAAAACTTTTCCAATACCTAGAATAGGAGCAATCATAAATTTATCATTTCACAACTATAAAATTAGGATGGCTGACACGGGTCTCCGCTAACTCGCGCGGGTGCACAGCTTGGCGCCCGCGCTGCGTGCTTGTTTCATGTCATCATAGAGCAGCGCTGTGTGAGGCGGGTTTTGTTCTATTACCTAAAACCTATTGCAACAGCACGCCGCGCGGGCGCCTAAGCCGTGCGTGCACCCGCGCGAGTTAGCGGAGGTCCTAGGGTAGACGGTTACGGGAACGAAAGGACAGACATTTTTTCTACAGGAACTCATCACAGTTAGACACGGTTACTTACCTACCCGTAAAAATTAACGTCTAATGATGAACTAGTCCTAAACAATTGCAATGAAAACGAATTACTGGCGCTCGTTGAACGTAGTTCACGTTTGTTTGGAATACTGGGAACTCCTTGTTTAGACTACTTGAACGGTGACTTGATATAAGAACGTAATATACAAAATATATATAATATAATTACCTATTAAATAATTTATGGCCAAGCATTTTCTGACGAACAGGGTAAAGCAAAGCTAGTCAAATTCGTGTAAATTTAAACAATTAATTAAGTGAATTGAAATGAATTTATGGCGTATTGAAATAAAATATTGTTGCTTCTAAAATATACTTGTTACTTATCAATAGTTTGTTATTCATAGAATTAAAGTGTTTTATTACAACAAAAACAAACTTAAAAAGTGTTTACCTTTATAAATAAATGAATAAGTAGAATTGTGTTTGTCCTACTTTAATACAAAATTGCGGTCAAATATGTTAAAATTGTTTTGAACTATACCAATAATTCCAGGGGCGTATCCCAAACAATTATTAAGTTGCCCTTGCACACCGCGTTTTTTAAACGCGCTGTCAACACGCGTTTCCATCGATACAAATGCAATACACAGGAAATTGTATAGTTGCTCTATGGAAAGAGAAACGCGCTTTCATCGCGCGTTTCTAAGACGAGCGTAGACGACGCCTTTAAAAACCGCGATGTGCAAAAGGCTCTAAAACAATCTGTCATGTAGGGGTTCTTTCCAACTAAATATTTGGCGGAACCCATTAGTTATCTAACATAAATCAAAAAGTTAAAATATTACGGCTATGGATTTCAGGAAGACATTGGTTTCGTGGAAACCGCAAAAAAAAACACTAGGGTCCACGGTGCTGGCGTGGGTAGGTACACTAAGCGGGCGCACGCCTGCGGGGGGCGGGTACATGTAAAATCCGTCGCACGCAACGCGTGCAGTTAGCGCTGCTTATAATATTTTTCATCACACTTGCTCGTAATTTAGTGTCGAAACATTCAGGCTACCTTGGTTGCAACCCCCCTAATAAAACCCTCGACCTAATGTGCTTGTCATAACCCGTGGTCGGTAAATGAGTCATTGCGCATACAAATTTTGTTGTCATGAAGCCCAAGGTCGGTAAATGAGTCCGTGCCCGTACTGATGCTGCTGCGCATGGCGTAGCAGCAGGACCACATGCACACGCACGCTGCGGCGCATGCTGCGGGAGAGGGAGGGGGAGGGCAGCGCTGCCAAGAGCGCAGCCTAAGGTATCGCCAATATTTGGAACAGTTATATTTTTTTATTTTAGAAATATAAAACTTTACTCGCAAATGTGATGAAAAAAATTGTATGTCGCACGGGCGGTACTAAAATTACGAACATCGACTCATTAAAGTCTTTGACTTCGGGCTTCTAATAGACTCTCGTTCGTAATTCTTTATTTACCGCCCTTAAGACACAATGTACTATTTCAACAGGCGTCTGCCCGCTCTGTGCAACCGCGTCATCTAGCGTAGGCTCTAAAGCCGAGTTTAGACTTGCAAGAAAAATCGCGCAAGTTGCATTGCATTGCGGCGCTCGATTGTCCACTACATACTCGTTGGCTTAACGGCCTCGCAATGTAATGCAACTTGCACAATTTTTCTTGCAAGTCTATACTCGGCTTAATACTCGAAACGATTATTTAATTCACTCCTGTTTTTCCATAAACACACGAGTATAAGTAGTAGAATTGTACTTTTATCATATCAGAAATACGATCTGTAGCTTATATAATATTCAATCTACAAAAGGAAGAATCTCAGGTTTCGATCAACACGTACGTAATTGCTGATCGAAGATCTCGGTGACTCAATTGTTTTGAGAGCTTAATCATTGGGTTGTATAAATATTGTAACTAGTGAAAATTTGGCATAATTTTTCATGCTTAAATATGGAATAATGAAGTTAAAATATTTCATTTCACAAATCACTTTTGCTATTGCACTCGACGAACTGAAATTATCCTAAAAGTTTCTATGTTTTATGGAACCACTTAAGTAGGTACCTACTTTTACGGTTACTCATAAGTATATTTTTATTTAGCATTTCATTTAGCAATAGGTACGATGGAAACTTGATGGACTGGATGGGATACAAAAGCACAAAACAAGTTCAGGAAATTAAGGCTACAATTCGTTGTATACTTTTTTGTATATCTTGTGCTGTCTGATTAAAACCTATGGTTTCTATTCCATTTCTAAAATCCTAGTTGCTAGCGATGTATGCATACACATAAAACAACTGTATAAATTTATTTAATCTAGATAATGTGAGACCAATGTTTCTAATAATGTAAATAGATATATCCTTATGTAATGTATTATAATATTTTGTAACATAATAGCTAAAGGAAGGAGGCAAAAAGGGAATCATGGTGACTAAAATGACTGGCTCTTTTGTGAAAACACTAAATTATAAAAACAAGGTTTTAAAGAAATTTTAAGATAGGTAATACGTGCTAAAGCGATTCATAGAAACTAACAACACATTACGACCGAAATGAATGAATTATTTGAAAGTCCATTCGTTTTGTTACAATTGTTACCTTTACCTAGTAATATTATGTGTAGATACTTCATTTATGAAATTTTACTTAATGCTTAGCTATTTTAAAACGGAATTTGTATAATTGTACTAAATTTCAAAATGCTGCTTTCCAAAACATATCGTCAAATTAAATAAGACCGCAGGTATAGTCGTGGTTTATTGCCTAGCAATCTAAATGAATATTATGTATTGCAAGAAAATGGATAAAACAGATCCTTGGAAAAATCTCGAAGGGATATGACCAAATGACGCAGGATGTTAAATGGCGAAGCCATTTTATCATTTGCCTAGATAAAATCAGTCATGAAATCCCGGAAACTGAAAAGATGAAATCAGCCAAAAAAAAGGCAACTCTTTTTCATTTCACCAGATTTATTTAGTGATTTGATAAAATCCCTGAAATAGGTCAATAAGTTAACGACATAAACTGCTAAAATCATAAATAATAACCCTTCATTTTGGCTTTGCCGTAGTCGGAAAATTCGAATATATTGAATACATCCACTCTTCAAAGTTACCTAGTTCTTTATGTGATTGTTTTCACTTATCTTCACAAAAATAATATAATAAAAAGAACATACCATAATTACAATAATAATAGGTATAATATATACGTTGTTATCACTAAAGGTAAACGTCCACTTGTAGGTATCGTACGCATCGGACGCATCGCACGCAACGGATCGTAGTATTCTTTGTATAGAAACTCATATAAGTGCGTCTACCTTTCCGCATCGTAAGCATCGCACATTTCTATACAAAGCAACAAATCCGATACGTCCGAAGCGTACGATGCGGATAAGTGGACGCCTACCTTAACAGCGCCTACCTACCGCCTTTGCGCTGATCGACGTTTAAAATTCAATAACATTAGGCGCAGCTTCGGTGATGGGATACATACTTACATTCTTAATAAATGTTAGTAAAATAGACACAATTCAAGTTGAAATTGAAGTTACATTATAGGCAGTTGCTGTTCGTTACATTTGTCATGGCATGGATATTTATTAGTTAATTTAATGTTAAGTCTACTGAATGTCAGTTGAACCGATATAAATGCATGATTTGCGTAGATGCTTTTAACTGTCCATAGTTCAACAATCTTAATCTGAGTGTTCACGCGCAATGTAACAAAAATTTAATTAGGCTTAACCCTAACAGGGCGCTGTTTTGCAATAGTGTGTTAACCCTGATTAATTCTGCAATACAATGTCAACCCTTAGAAAATAATTTTAACAGTTGACATTGTATTGCAAAATGACAGTGAGTTGACTCAGTATTGCAAAATAGCGTCCCGTAGTAGATGTAGATACGCTCGGAACTCGTCGGTTTTCTTCTTTTCCCTGAAGATTCAAATGAGAAAGGAAAAGAAAGCCGATGTTTTGTTTCGAGTTCCGAATGACATTACATTACCAACTAGTTTAACACGTTCACTGTCCCCATACAAAATGATTTGACAAAGTCACACATCCAAGTGTAGGTAGGTACTTACACTTTGGGAACAGTTCGCACATGACATATGTACTCGTAATACTGTCATAACTTAAATTATGCGGTTGTATATAAATATTTATAACACAGTATTCAACAGCCCCAAATTTTGTGTTATGTCATGTGCGAGTTTAAAGTTGTAAACCCCATGGAGGAAGCACGGACTCGTGAAAAAAAGTTTCATGACCCCACATTGGGGGCACCCGGACAGGGAAAGTGTTAAGTGTAGTACCTACATTGCGCGTGGTTAGACGTCCCTGGCTTATCAGAAAATATTTCACGCTTCTTTACAATCGTAACTGAAAACTATAATATTGTATGTATAGCTACGAATAAATAATAAGTCAGGAATTGTAACTGCGTCATAAAAATGGGAACTGTGTCCTAACTGTGTCCTGTGCTAAAGTGCGCATGCGCGTCATTTAATTTTGACTGACATTTATTTGCAAGTTTAGTACCTGGCTCACGTCAAGTTTTCGCATTTTTGATTGTGAACAATTCTAAATTATCATGCCAACGTGTGTTAAGTATAAAGTGGTGCAGGAACAATGCAAAATTAAAATGACCAGGGATCACTTTCCACTAGTAAGTAGTCGTAAAATTAGATTTATATTCAAAAATGTTCAAATACATTATCAGTTGGAGATGGTCAGTATTATGCAAAATCAAGTCTGTGGTCTATGGCTCACATAATGTAAATGACAGTTTCCTCACCCCTCTTCATACTTTCTTCTTTCCTGTATCGCTCAAACAATAGGTACAAACAGTCTTTATATTTTTCACGATTTTTAGTGTGAATAATATAAGATACAATAGTTTAATGTCAACTGCTCATCACCTTTTACGAAGGATTGCCTTTTCCGATGCAGAGACGTTCATTATTCAAGAGTCCCGGTGCTTCACCCCCCGTTCCATTTCACCTTATGCATTACGAGGAGCATAAATTGCTTAACAACTGTGTTAAAATAATTTAAATTAAACCCGTGTAATGCTTGTTATTGAATAGTACCTAACTCCGGTGGTCAACTGTAGTCTTCACTTGTCTTTATCATTAGTTCCACATCATCAAATGATGATTTTCAAGAGCAAATGCACGAGTTACTACTAAATATATCCAAATTACCATAGGTGTCCCTACAATATTTGAAGTGTTCCCTCGATTTCCTTAGGATCCAATCATCAGATCCTGATTTTGTGCCTATGGGACTTAATTAGAGGTATTTATAGACAAACGATTTTTTTTTTCAATTTGGTTCATAAATGACGGAGTTCTGAGGTAACAGCCAAAAAAATACAACTGAATTGATAATCCTTTTCCTTCAAGTTGTTAAAAAACAGGCTGTTTTATCAATATATGACACGTCATTGAAACGTTACATGTAAGAAGTGATCCATCTGAACGCCAGTTATCTATGCAGTATCCCTACTTTGTTTCTGAATTTTAACTAATCAACATGCACGTCTATTTGCAACCTTGAAATTGATTCGTATTTGAATCATAAGTCCTTTTGGTTTTAGGTATGGCCACTTTTTGCGTGGAATTTGGTCTGAGTTACGCTTCCTGACTTATTATTTGTTCATAATTACACAAAAAAAATCAAAATCAAAATCTTCGTGGATGTGCTATTGTATTTTTTACCTATGACGAGTTCTGTGACACATGAAAATTTTCCGAATTACGCGTACCTAGGTACTGTTCGCAAAATATTTTTTAAAAAGAATTTAATTTTGAAGCAAAATAATCAAAAAAATGTAACACATTACTTTTTAAAAATATATAGCAATATCAGTGTCCATTAAATAGACTCCATCGAATACGATAGAAAAATATTTTTTTTTAAATGACGCAATGTGTGAAACGGAACAGAGTAGTGACGTGACACAACATTATCGGCAATCGGCATGGATCCATTCAACCGCATAATTTTTTGTTCACTAAACTGTTTTAATTGTTCGTTTAACTAAACTTGTAAAAGATTTGTGGATTCGAACACTCCGGAACTTGCTTGTGCTTAGTAGTGCTTGTCAGTATCACTGTCAGTACGAGTGCCTTGTATACAAGTTGAGTTTCCGTTGCATTTTCATTTCTTTCGTTATTGTTCATTTCTGTTATTATTGTTGTTGACTTTTGTTACTGTTTCTCGTTAAGTTTGTTGTTATTTTTTGGCAAAATGCCGAAACGGTCTAAAAAGACTGTTTTGAACTCCCAGAGTCGGGAATTTGTAATTCGTTTGAGGGATTACTTCGAGCGAGACCGAGAAAACAGTGGCCTGGCGGGCGGAAAACTGGAAAAATATTATTTTTTTAAATATACCTAATGCAACTTCTCCAAAAATAGGCACTAATAAATCTTAGCAAAAACGATAGTTCACTTGATAAATGGTACATCTCTAAAACTGTTAAACTCGAAACGTCACAGAACTCATCATAGGTGAAATTAAAAATACTATACCTACCTCGGTATAGTTACCAAACAGAATGTGTTAGTAGGTATCTCTTGTTTATTATTTTTGCGATTACAGAAATATAATAGGAACTTAGCACTTACCTTTTACGTGTCTGATATTTCGTTTTCCTCGTACAGAGCGAAGGAGATGCAAAAGTCGAAATAAAACTAAAATTCGAAATATAAACTTAAGTCACAACTTTAAGCTAATAGGTTAATAATAATTGCCTGGGTAGGTACTTATGGAAAATTATTTATGAATATTATGTGTTTCTAATAAATAAAACTCTTTAGTTACATAATTTATGTTATAAAGACGACTATTACATTACCTATTGTTGCGGTTCCATTTCAATAAATTGTCTATAGAGGATCTCATTGTTTTACTTGCGAAAACATACTTACCTACTTACATAGTTATAGCTACGTGCATTAATATATATGTAAACGTCCAAATGTACCTATAGAACCTTCAAAACGACATCAGTATTTCTTTCCATTTTTAAATAGGTAGGTAGGTACAATAAATGTTTACATTTGCGTGGGAACTTATGGACCAAGCCTTCTTGTTCTGAGAGGAGGCCTGTGCCCAGCAGTGGGACGTATATAGGCTGGGATGGAAATGTTTACATAAATTATATACCTATAATAATTCACGGCAAAAAAAACATAATCACAGCACAGATCTGAATGCTTTGGGGGAACGAAGAAATGGAGGCCCCAAAGGCGAAAAATTACTGTTTGAAAAAAACAAATAGTTGTTAAACGTCGAAATTTGGATATATTTTTTAACTCTGTTGTGGGGTGTGTGTGAGCTACATCTGGAAGCCCCAAGGCTGTATAGCCTTGGATGCTGTCCCCTAAATATGCCGTTGCAGCGCCATATCATCATCATTATCATCATGTCAGCAAAAGACGTCCACAGCTGGACATAGGCCTCCCCCAAGGCTCTCCACTCAGACCGGTCACCGACATAGTCCGAAGAATTGCGAAACTGAAGTGGCAGTGGGCAGGGCACATTGCTCGCAGGACTGATGGCCGATGGGGTCAGAAGGTTCTAAAATGGCGTCCGCAGCGCCATATAATTGGGAGGTAATTTGTTAATGTCGCTTACGTCATTAATTGACGGTTATCATTTCCAGTTATCTACACTGTTGTTTAATTGGCGATTTGTGTGGGAAGTGGAAGCAACTGGATACAAAAAGTGTTGTCTTAACAGGGAGATGATTGATTTCATACTGAATATAGGAAAATACAATATTCAGTGGTCTAGCTACCACTGGATATTGAATCTATTAGCCTGCAGACTGTAGCTATTGTTCTGCTTGGCCTTTCGAGTGCAGAGGGTAGTGGGTACGAGCCTGTGCATCTTTTGAGTTTTTTTTTTTTTTCAATTTATGTGCGAAATTACATTCGATTATAGCTCGCGTATCATTCCTTTGTCTCTTATTATTGGTTCTATAATTTATAAATTGATAAATAAAATAATTGGCGCGGGATAGCAATAAATTCCGCGCATATTGTGTCGTTAAGACGAAATTGCGAAAAAATGTGCAATGAATTCTTTAATGAATTTTTTTTCCCTCAAAACAGCGTTACTTGGTTTCATAGCAACAAGTTACCGATAAGAATCTGACCTTTTTTACATGCGTAGAAGTATCGTATTGACAACCTTCGTGAAAGGGCATTTCTTGAGTTTTTTAATACCCGACGCAAAAAAGGGGTGTTATAAGTTTGACAGCTATATGTGTGTCTGTGTGTGGCACCGTAGCTCTTAAACGGCTGGACCGATTTGAATATGGCTTTTTTATTTGAAAGCAGGTTTTCTAGCGATGGTACTTAGACATGTTTTATCAAAATCGGTTCAGTCGTTTTTGAGATGTTGAACTTTGAAGTGAGAATGTCGGGGGTTTACCAACTTTTTGTTGGTTAGGTTATTACCTTATATCTTTTTGACACGCTACTTCTTCGTGAAACTGGACCATTTTGCTTGAAAGCCTAACGCTGGGGGTCGAATACTGACAAAAAGGGTGGAGACCCCGCCTACTTCATCGAAGGAATCGTGCAATTAAGCACATTCTCTTTATAGCATAGACCGAAAGGGAACACTCTTATGCGATGATAGCTCGAAAGAAAATGGTGCTGTGCTGTCCAGTAGTGGTCACTCACTATAGCAGTATTCATTTTGATCAGTATTTGATTCTTGCAAAACAGGATGAGCTGATGCTGCAGCCAGGATATCCAGCACAATAGTACAATCTATAAAAAATAATAGCACATATGTCGTGTTATTCGTTTTGATCAGTAATTGATTCTACATACAATGCAGTGGTGGCAACACGACGAGCTGATGCTGTTCCTCAGCACACCAGTATACTCTTGAAAAAATAATAGCAGATATGTCGTGTTTAATTCCTTTTGATCAGTATTTGATTCTTCATACAATGCAATGGTGGCAACACGATGAGCTGATGCTCAGGATATCCAGTCTTGAAAAATAATGATATGTCGTATTTGATTCCTTTTGATCAGTATTTGATTCTACATACAATGCAATGGTGGCAATTTGATGTGGGATGTGAAGCCAGGATACAAAAAGTGTTGTTTAAAAATATATACTTATATCAACTAAAAAACATGAAATAAAAACTCGATTTTGCAAAATTGCTGTTGAAAAGGTTATGCGCTACCTAGCTGTTCGACTTCATCTGCGAAGAATTCGTTTTCTCTATTATGCTGATTTCCGCAAAATTAGCCTAAGTTAATTTAGTATAAGTATCTAGTAATATTTTTTTATCTAGCGTTGTCGGTGTTAAGGTTAATACTTTAAATAATCATTTTTTTCATGAAACCTTAGCGGTGACAAGTTAGATAAAAATATTACCTAGATACATGCGTAGAAGTATCGTATTGACAATTCGTGAAAGGGCATTTCAGCATAATACCCGACGCGGGTGATAGAGACAGCTATATGTGTTCTCTCTTAAACGGCTGGACCGATTTGAATATGGCTTTTTTATTTGAAAGCAGGTTTTCTAGCGATGGCAGACGTTTTATCAAAATCGGTTCAGTTTTTTTTTGATGTTGAACTTTGAAGTGAGAATGTCGGGGGTTTACCAACTTTTTGTTGGTTAGGTTATTACCTTATATCTTTTTTTATATACAGTATAGGCCTGCGTTTGGCCACAATCACGCCTGATGGAAAGCGAGGATGAGGCCTACCCTGGACTTGAAAGCGGCCAAATTGTAGTGTTCAGGAAACACAGTCGCAGGCAGGGAATTCCACTCTTTTGCTGTGCGGTTGATGAAGGAAGAGCGAAAACGCTGGGGGTTTTGGGAATACTGACAACGAAAGGGTGGAGACCCCGCCTACTTCTGGTCGACCTGTGGAAGAAAGGAGCAGGTGGAATAAGGTCGTGCAATTCCGAAGCACATTCTCCGAAATGTAGCATGTAGAATACCGACAGGGAAGCCACTCTTCTGCGATGACGAAGGCTCTGAAAGAAAAAGAAAAACACACGTTGCAGCTGCTGGCAGAGACAGCGCTGGCCCTGGGGTAGAGCAAGAGCAGTCACTCTAGCCGCCAGATGGCAAGGGACGCCATTTTCCAGTTTCCATTGAAAAATAAAAATTTGATGGCACCTTTTGAGAGGCGCGGAAGCGGTGTAGACAATCTCCTGCCTTGATCAAGGGCTAGAGCCGGCGCTGGGACACGCTTTTCATAAAATCTTGTCAATCTGAATTCACCACACAAGTAAGTAGTTATATTGTTTTTGACAGTATTAGACCGCGGACTAGACGCCAGAAGGCAGCGGGGCGAGCAGCGGAGCGGGTAGCATGTTCTTTGTTCCTTACGCGGTCGAAACGATCGCCGCTCAGGGGTTAACTGGCAATACACGCAATGAACAGAGAAAACGGACACTGTGCCACTGCCCGCCTGATTTCCAGTTCGCGGGCTTAGGCCTGTGTGATTGATTTCAAAGTGGAAAAATGCAAACGTGAAACGGAAAACAGGTACAGGTTGTGTTAAATAAGTTTCTTTTTTTTAATTGCATTTTTTTGTTTGCTCTACGGGTAACTGGCATTTAATTTAGAAAGTACAGGTTGATTAATTCGAGTTAACACTTGACAGATGGGCGTGCCTTCATTCATTTTTCAACTTTGACGTCATACAAATAAAGCCATTTTTAGTATACCGCTACCCACGTTTACAGATTATGTAAAAACGATTTTATTTGTATGACATGAAAGTTTAAAATTGACTGAAGGCACGACCATCTGTCAAGTGTTAACTCCAAGTCATCGTACTGTATGTAGTTTGGAAGGTTGTTGTAAAACTTCAGCTTCGCCAACATCAGGTCAAAATATGCTTTAGGCGAGTAATGTCTATATTGAAAAATGACGAGGTATAAAAATGTAGATATCTTATATAATGTCGAAAAATAACAAAGACTAGAATTATTTTGGTCGATGTATAAAAATGTCGACATATAACAATGACCATCAGATTTTTGTCGATGTATAAGAATGGCGACACATAACAATGACCATAGGCAGGTCTGGTTAGGTACAACGACGAGCGAAGCGGAGTGTTAGGTAGAACTGCGACCCTCAGTGCGCGAGCCGAGCGAACGAAGCGAGCGTGCCGCGGTAGCGGCCGGCGAAGTGCCAGAACCGAACATTTTTTGCTAATACTTGTATGATGATGTTGAGTACATTTAAGTAGGTATACGTATGCATTAATATACTTTGACTTTTTTATGTTTAAAAATCGGCATTATTATACCTCCTCGTCTTAATTCCTTTTCGACATTATTATTCCTCGTCATTTTTTTATGTCGTGGTTATTATACTCGACATTTTTATACTTCGACTTTTTTATGTTTGGAAAATCGTCATTATTACCTCGTCATGTTTCAATATAGACATTAGTCGCCTAACTCCAAAATATATCGTCGATGATACTGCCGCAAACTAACAATGGCATTTTTTAAGGGGAGCGTTAATTTAAAATTTCATTAATATTGTAAATATGTTTAAAAGATATATATACCTCGTTAGACTTTCTTGCGGGATTCTTCTCAACGGAGGTTTTTCCGAACCGGTGATAGATTTTTTTTTACATTCATAAGTGCTTGATATAGCCTAAATTGAATAAAGATATTTTGACTTTGACTTATGTAAAAAGAAAAAAATAATAGAAGCTTTTTTGCGGAGTGTAATTCTGTTAACTGTCATTCAAATTATATATTATTATATATTACATATTTCCAAAAATTTGTGTGAATTTAGTCACCAGAAGTGGCAAAGGTTCAACATGCTAAATTTGACCTCCACTAACATTACTTTTATTTTAATTACGCAAATCGAGCACTAAAATTAGAATACAAAAGGTATATGAAATAAATCAAACAACAATTCTATAAATAATGTGATTATATTCTTAAATAATTACCGGATACATTTTGTTAACGAATTTCAGTTTGACAATGTTTTCGTAATGTCTGACGTAAACATATTCTCGCACAGTTGGGTGAGAGTTAATTTTTAAATACTAAAGCGTGAATTATCATTATGTTAATATTAAAACTTTATCAATACACCATTTTTCATACATAAAATATATAATTATAAACGCAATAACATCGTTTGCATTGTGTGACTTGGCACAAACGTAATAATTTGATAAAACATTGATTTATTTATAATCCATGTATATTAAGCCAAACACTACTTAATATAAGTACTTGTTTGACGACAATTTATTTAAAAAAAAACACGCGAAATAATAATGCAATACGTGCACTTTAATTATTAGATTTGTGCAAAGTCTTTGACAATTAGATTGCAAGATACATTCTCATTAATAATTTAAGTAACATTAAAATCTTTAAGATCGTCATTAATACATTTTATTAATATTTAATTACTAACGCCACTGGTACCCCTACACCTGTAGGTACTGAAACTGGTCGTCCGCCATAAATAAATTGTTGGCTTTAAGATAAGACTACAGAGGAAGCTCAAGCCTTTCGAAACGTGTATAGAAAAACGTGACATCACTGTGTTCAAGCTACGCCAGATAACACACTATGTATTATACGCAGACGTCTAGAATACAAATCCAATAAGCAAGCTCAGGATCAAAGATGGATCAATGACAAAATGTAAATTACGAATGAAATTTCATTACAATACCATTATTAGTATTACAATACTAATCAGGTTTAAGCTGATTTAAAGTTTTTGCTTGAGTGCATTGAGTTTTATAGTCTGCTCTGTTGATGAAAATATACAGCGTGTATTTTTGATACAACCTCGAACTTTAAGGGTAGTTAGTGAAGGCTCTACTAATCACACTTTATTAAGTTTTAGTAAAAAATTTAGACTTATTATTTTCTTTATAAAATAAATTAGCACGCAATGTATCACTACGTGATACTACTTTGTTTTTATTCAAAACGTAACGTTGTTGACGTGACAGCTGTCATAGAATGCTTCTCTCTCGTATCCAATTATTGTACGTATTAGGTACATTGCTGCTCGAAAAAATTACAAAAATGTATTACGCTCTGGTAGTTAATTGTAAATTGACAATTTGTTTTAATATCGTTTCACAGCATTTAAATCTACGTCTGGTTACAGTTTGAATCCCAGCCTATATATGTCCCACTGCTGGGCACAGGCGTCCTTTCAGAACAAGAGGGCTTGGGCCATAGTTCCCACGCGGGCCCAGTGCGGATTGGGAACTTCACACGCAAAATTAAATTGCTTTGCAGGTTTGTGCAGGTTTCCTCACGATGTTTTCCTTCACCGCAAAGCTCGTGGTAAATATCAATGTAATTCCGCACATGAATTTCGAAAAACTCAGAGGTGCGAGCCGGGGTTTGAACCCACGACCCTCTGCTTGAGAGGCGATAGGTCAAACCACTAGGCCACTTCTATCAACAATACATGCTGTATAAATCATAATATATAATATAAATCATTTTACAAGAAATTAATTTACCATAGCGGTTGAAAGACCTCCGCGAGCCATAAAACGCCGATCTATTTTCACATTAAAATTATGCCTCAAGAAAGCAGAGCAAAGTTTTTCAGTTGATTCGATTGGCTCACAGTCTTACACCGGTTTTTTTTTTTAATAATAGACAGAGCAAACGAGCAAGTGTCTCACCTGATGTCAAGCGATCACGAGCGCTCATTAGAACCAACGACCCCAAGAGCGACGAAGAAGAGGGACCGATCCGTTGGCGTCCTTCAAAAGAACGACTTGAACTTTTGTTTTCATGAAAGCCCCCCGATGACAAATATTATGAAGTTAGGAACACCGCTGACGGGGGTTGTGTCCACAATACATTTGAATAATGCTATGTTTATCAATGAAATTAACAAAATGAAATATGACATAATAACGTCCACACGTACTGCATACGATATGTTGAATCTAACTCGTTAAATTCCCAGAGGACGTAAAGCGCGGCTCCTCGGAATGAAAACTAGACCTTAGTTCAGGGTGATTACGGTGCAGAATTGATAAATACCAGAACAGTAATAAAGTACATGAGGGATTGAATTTTTATTAGTACCGAAGCTAATAAAATGAACTGGAAAAAATCTTTGATTAAATTCCGTTATAAGACTTGACTCTGGATTCACATCGATGCGTATTGCATGAAATATAATGCTATGGAAAAAAAACTTTTTTCTGAGATTCAATACGAGTATACTTACAAATAGGCGCTGCGAATAAACCGCATCAAATTTCACTCTAGAAATTAAGAATATGGATTTAGCTTTATTTCATAAATTCTATTATTTTGTGACAGTATTATCACTATACAAGTTTGTTCAGTACATACTTTTAAAAATATTTTTTTTTGTGTTTAAAGCTTTTTTTCTATAACGTGTATGAAATGTAATAAAGCTACAAGCATTTTACAGCACATCACAACAAATCACATTTCAACTTAAAAAAGCAAGTAAGTAAGTATAGATAAGAAGACGCTATAAAATAGTAGTACAGTCAAGTTCAAAAGTAGCTGTACGCCTTAGTATTTATCGCAGTCACTAATTTGAGACATTTCAAATAGTCCCTGTACCGTTGATATGACATAGTACAAGGGGTTAAGGGTTCAGCTACGTCAACTTGACCGTACTGAGCTACAAACTACCCTAGTCTACGCAGCTTCGAACATAAGGGTCAAGATTATAATTCAAAACAAATAAAATATTGTCATAAAATCAAACCTTTTTTATACATCATCACCTATATTACAACGATAATAAAAATAAACAAGGTGTTTTAAACAAAATAAATTTCCCTTATTTAAAAAGTTACCGATAATGATTGTGCTTTTTATTTCTTTATATTTTTACACTTTTATGTCTTCTAGAGTGCCATATATCGTCACTACTTTGAAAAAATCTCGTATCTCAAATCAATACGTCAATAAAATTGAACCTTGACTCACACTGACTTGGTTATAAAGTGCACTCAGAAAAGTTATCCATTTTGAGATACGAGTTTTTTTTAAAGTTGTGACGATATCTGTTCATAAAAAAAATGTTTTTATTTTCAAATACAGATTGCTTTTGTTGAAATATATATAAAAATATTAAAAGTGTGTAAATTGATGTACAGTCACCAGAATTAATATCTGCCACAGCGGAGCATGCAAAAATATCTGACACGTCCTTCTGGCCCTAGAAATAGAGTCGTATCAGATATTTATGCACACTTGTTGTGTCAGATATTGGTTCTGGTGACTGTACCAAGTGTACCGCGTCAAAGGCTTGATTTAATATTGAATAATACTCGTATTTTCAATGAAAATTCTTTACAGGATTTAAACCGTTGCTCAAAATTAAATCTTCGCTTAATCGGAGTTACTTAGATAAGTACTTATAATAATACAGCACCTTTTATAATACAGTAACAAGTAAAAGATTTACACTTTGTTTAATTCATCTTCAAATTTTGCTATTTATAAGTTATAATTATAACACAATCGTGATGTGAATGGATAAGATTGCAGATCTCTCAAAACTTGCAAAAGCGGGATCGTTAAAATACTTAAAGCTTCAGGGAAGGTTCGTGCAGCTGAATTCATTAAAAGACATACTATTTTATTATATATAATAAGAGCTTTTTTAGGCCCGCAGTTACAGCTGCTCCTGGTAATAAATAGCTTAAAAATATAATGAAACTAGTTTAATATTCGGTTATTAAGCTATGCAATTATTGTTTTACGTACAACAAAAACTTAAATTACACTTTGTCCAATTGTAAAATCATTTTTTTTGTTTCATATTTTGCATATATATAATCATTTAAAAAAATGTGGACAAGCACCAACCGCCTTACTCAGAGAAATCAATCAATAAAAAAAATCGTCATTACTTTGAAAAAAGCTGGTATCTCAAAATCGATGTACTTTCCAAGTGAACTTTTAAGGGTCAATTTTGTTTTGGTCAGTTTTGACTAGAGATAAGAGATTTTTTCAAACTAGTGACGAAATATCGTATATACATTTGTCTAGTCCAAGCTAAGTAAAGAAAGCTTGTACTGATAAACAGACATAAACGAGTAAGTACTTAAATACATGCGGTAACATCCATGACACGAGTACAAACATTCATATTCATCATAAGTGCCTGCCCCTGCCGGGACTTCGAACCCGAAACCCGACGCTTTATAATCTGGGCACAAATAATTGCTATCCGTTCGTCATTTATTAAAAAATAACGCTGATAGTACCTAACTCGTTCCATTTTATGTTTGCAAGTAATAAGTAATAAAGTAATGAACATTTAAATATTAATTAACGTCTATAAGCACGGCGGTGAGGTAATAAAGTGCAGTAGCACCGAATTTATATTATTTAATTTTATTAACTTTTCTAAGACCCACACTTGAGTTTCAAGATCGAACAAGGTTGACAATGCAAATAACATATTCATTTACTTTTTGTTAACTAAATATTTAGATCTTGAATTCCAGATGAGTGTTAACAGCGTCTGCACCAAGTTAAAGATTATTAACAATAACATAACATAATTGCAGAAAAAATAATCAAATTCATGTAATATACGGAACCGTTTTAATAATAATGATTACAGTCTACCGATGTGTAACGTAATTAACTTGGACATCACATAAACACTAATTACAATGTGTCTTAATTATCTAGACTACATAATGCTCATGCGCCCGATACCTAAAACTTTACTTAAATGTTATCAACGGTGATCTAGAAACGATTTATCAATAAAACTAAACTGTTAAGATAACTTATTGAATATCTGATATTGAGGTCAGATAATTTGCATTGTTATGGACAGATAGTATAAAAAGTTGTGCTTCAGCGTTGATCTTATACTAGCTTCGAGGCGGTTAGCGTATTTAACTACTACTTTATCGTTCAGTGCTTCTTGCTCTTACTGGACTAGTAAGACAAGAACGCATATAGCGATAAAACAAGTCGTGGCAACTCGAGTCGAGCCCCCGACTAGACACAAGTCCATCGTTCAAACATCGATCACTGTCCGCGAAATTGAATTGCCTCGTAACACCCGTCGTAAACGTCGCTCTATAAAACTTTAAACATTATTTATTTACAGATATCCTTATATTATAGGTACAGGACGTTCCGCAGATTTCGTAAGAAAAACAAATACGGTACAACATGCAACAAATTACTTGCCATTACAGAAATATTTCAGATTTGCAATAACAAAGCTTCATATTTTATGTCCATTATTTTGTAACATTGCGATAGACGACAAAAGTAAGCCCTGTACTACTTCTTAGGCAGCGATAGCAATGCCAGCCGTACAAAAAGACTCATTAACGTAATACGTATTACCTGTAGGCTAGACTAGACGGGCGGTATGGTCCAGAGCACGGCAGTCTTGTCGGCGGATGTGGACAGGAAGGAGAAGTCGTCCGGATGCCACCGGGCGGATATAACTTTATCCGGATGTCGCGCCACCGGCACGCTGGGCAGCGCACACGTCAAGTCACCTGGAAGAGCGGTACTGGATTAGTTATAATTTATAGATACAAATACTAGCCTCGGTATATTTACATATAAATACTAGGCAGGCACAGACGGCGGCTTCAAACGTTAAACAGTTGAATTTATATTCCAGCATTTCGCAAAAAAAACACGTAGGCATTCCTAAAAGTTACATCGCGGATTTATTTAACTTTTCATAAAAAAACACCCGTTCCAAATTACATGCATGTATCTAATACTAGTCGGAATTTTTGAGATTTTCCATGTTGTTTATTTGTATGACACCAGCCTAGGAACCAATAAAAATAAGCAATAATTATACAATCGGGAAGGTTCTGTTTTAAACTATTTCAAATGTTTCTATTGCGAAAATTCTCAAATTGCTGTTAAAAAAATGTTCGCAATTTGCGACAGGGGAACTAAGTATCGTCGAAAACCTATAATAGCGACGTTTAAACTCGCACTACTTTGGTGAGGCGGAGATTTTTTTAAACCAAGATTTGAGACTTGCGTGGAGGTACTAACACTAAGAACTGTCCAGCGACATATGGCTCATCAATCACAAGGGCTTAGTCCATCCTCGTTTATATCAAAAACCAATCCAGAACAAACACAGAACCAGCTCGCCTAATTTCATTTCATTCGGCATTTCTCGTCAACGTTTTGGTATATTGGTATTAGCAAACATTGGTCGATGTGCCCTTGTTTGCCATAGCTGATTGCAGAAACGCGTGGTGTTTCGAGTCTAATTATTGTAGGACGATCATAACTAGCGATAGGGGGATAGGTGTTAGGGGGGAGGGGAATGGAATTCGCACAGGGATTTCATATTGATACGCTCTCGATGAGGTCGCGGATTGATATATAGCAATAATTATACGCGATGCAACTATATAGTAGCTGAGAGCTGCCGCATTAATTTTGTAGAGATATTACTGGCTGCGATTAGAAAGGAATTGATATAGATCTGTTATCTAATTTTATAATACAAGTTTCTTTTCTGACTGTACTTTTTGTTGACTGTACTTGTATTGTCATCGAACCTACATATGTATACCAAATTTCAAGTAAATGTAACCATTGAACGTGGATCAAAATGAACTTGCAAAATTTGACCCAAGCAAAAAAACACAACATTGTTGTTAAAAGAAGGAAAGTTAAATAAAAGTTTGTAAAAAAAGCATCAGACTGTTTGACTGACAGAAAACACACAGCCTGCGTCGCTTTAGACACCAATTCAGAATTTGGCAGGCATATGGTTCTGAGGTTCACAGAGGTGCATCAAGCAAAGATTTTTTATTACTCTTTGATATTTAAATTATTTATTTGACCCTAGGACCAAAGCCTTGGGGATGGGGATAAGCTGTATTGAAAGAATTTCAGTTCCATTTATAGTCTCCTCTTAGTTAGTTTTATAATAGCTTAGTATGTACTTTATAACGCACAGACTATCTATACTAATATTATAAAGAGGAAAGATTTGGATTTTTGGATGTTTGTTACGAATTAACTCAAAAACTACTGGACCGATTTTAAAAATTCTTTAACTATTAGAATGCTAAATTATTCAAAAGTGCCATAGGCTATATTTATTACCAGAAAAAATAGGGTTCCGTACTAAAACTACAATAATGTAACTCAAAGTGTACAAAAAGTTGCCATAAAATATCTTTCATCGCATGCGCTGTAAAAACTATTGATGATAAAATAAAATTTTAGTTTTATCCAAAAATGTGGAAATGGCAGAAGTATTTAATGGGTTGTCTATTAAAAATAAAAATAAAAACGTACTAGGCCATTCACGAAATATCCTCCAGGTATTAGGAAGTTTGCTCTAACGCTTCATTTTTATTCACCCTCAGCATATAAATATGTTCGAAAAATGTTTAATACCTGTTTACCACACCCTCACACATTATACGAGTGAAGATGCGGAACCTGGATTTTGCTCCGAAACCTTAAATAGGCTCGAAGAGAAAACAAAATCCAGCGATAAAATTGTCATGTGTGCTTTGTGCATGATGAAATGTCTATAAAAAGACAAAAAAATTGGACTGGCAAACGCTATGAGGGCCTTGTAGACATGGGGTTAGATAGTGATGACAGCCGCAGGGCTTAGAGTCATGAATTTTAACATGATTGTTTTTAATGTAACGTCAACCACAATTTAATTTTCGGGAAATCCCACGGGAATTTTTAAAAATCCAGAAATTTCATTTCAGCTGCTCGATCTAATGATTTACGTGTGCGAAGCCACGGGTAAACACTAGTTCGGAATATTTCAAAACATGGTTGCATTAGTTCGTGGTTGACCAATTATTCCATTATATTTGTTGATGTTCAAAGCCTCTACTTTTTGATTTCATCAATCAACTTCCGAAATATAAAAAAAAACATATATGCAGCGTAATTAAATAATTAATGTTTTTTTTGTGTAGGTACTTTCATATCTCTAGGAACTTTCGAATTCAAAATACTTCCAATACAAGCGACTTGCATCAAGTGGAAATAGAAATAACAAGTGCTTCAATTAAGTCAGTCGAGTCATCACTAACATAGCCTCCTGAAGCCCACCATATAAATATTTTGAAAAAAAAAATTACAAAGCAATTAGAATCTTATTGTTTCGAGAATAAAGTCAATCTGCCGTCAAACAATAGAAAAACAAAAGAATTTTTACTTTGTAACATTGTCATAGATTCCTAATTCCCTTGAACTTATTGTGTACATTCTATTGCACATTGGGCCGCACGAGGATAGAGTACTTACGTAACAAGAGCTTACTCTATCGATCGGTTAATTTATCTTTCAATTTCGATATAATATTCTAAACAAATTAAATTATCTCTATCGGGTCGCGCGTCCTGGGAGACTGGCTGGTCGATAACTCATTAATACGGGCATGTGGCGAGACTATAATGTATCACACTAATCTTACTAATATACAGAGTGGCTTTAGATCGGTCAGTATGGGAAAGTCTGGAACTATAAGACATACGAAGATCTGTTCTTTCTTAGGAACTATGTCATCTATTTAAATAACAAGAAAAGCTGCAATCATAAATCGAACCCGGGCGCTTTGAAAAATAAAACTT